>NC_079190.1:485293305-485468305 GCF_029499605.1 Hyla sarda | reverse complement strand
AGAAAACAAAACAAAAGGCTAAGGTGCTTCCCCTGAAAGCAGCGCCAGGCCAAGTCCCAAAATTTCTGGGGGATCCTTTTCATGTTCAAAAGATACAACCCCACCCTCAGATCCCGACCTGGGCAGTCCCTGAGCGCCAGAGGCTTCTGGAAGTGGGTCAACAGAACCCGTTTGTCAAGGAACTGCCTTGACTGGGTCCTGATCTCCCACACTCCCAGACCCCACCGACGTATCGCCTTCAGAGTCGGGGTAGCGTAAGCCGGAAGATATCCATGGGGCGTACGGAGGTCCTTCACTTGCCCTCCTGTCTCCCATTCCTGGAAGAAAGGCCGAAACCATTCCCTGCAGGAGAGTACCCACGGAGGAGCCCTCTCTGACCAGAGGTTTGCGATGTTGGCTTTCAAGAAGGTGTTCGTAAAGAACACCACAGGGTTTACCATAGATAAACCCCCTAGTCTCCTCGTGCGGTACGTAACCTCCCTCTTGACTAGGTTCATCCTGTTCCCCCATAACAGTTGGAAAAACAGGCTGTAGATCCTAGTATAGTAAGCCTCAGGCAAGATACATACGCTGCCCAGATAAACAAGGGGAGCAGGTACGATTTGATCAGGTGTACCCTTTCCCTGAGGGTCATAGACCAACCCTTCCACTGGTTCACCTTCTGAGTGGCATCCTGGAGCTTACCATTCCAGTTTTTGGTGGGATAATCATCCTGGCCGAATGTGATGCCTAAGACTTTTGCTGATTCTTGGGGCCCTGGAAGGGTGTCCGGGAGATCAAACGTGGGATCTCCCCCTCCCAGCCAGAGACTCTCACACTTATCCCGGTTGATCTTAGACCCGGATGCCTCCGAGTAGCGTTCCACCTCCGACATCACCACATCGACCTCCTCTCTCGAGGAGACGAAAATAGTGACATCATCAGCGTACGCCACCACTCTCTGGGTGACAGCCGGCTCCGCCAGACTCATCCCGACTCCCGCCAACGGCCCACAATCTACCCTCCGGACGAAGGGATCGATTGCGAACACGTATAAAAGCGGGCTCAAAGGACAACCCTGACGGACTCCGGACCCCACCTCAAAAGAGCGGCCAGACCACCCGTTCACAAGCGGGAAACTCTCTGCCCCTGCATACAAGATCTTAAGCCAATTAACAAAAGTAGTTGGTAAGCCATATCTCAGGAGGATGGACCAGAGGTACTCGTGGTTCACCCGATCAAATGCTTTGGCCTGATCCAAGGACAGCAAGTACCCCTTCCAGAGACCTGCACTACTCCGCTCCACTGCTTCCCTGACACTAAGGACAGCACTTAAGCTGCTTCGGCCTGGAACAGAGCAGTGCTGAGCCCCCGAAAGGAGCCGGGGTGCAAACTTCACCAGCCGATTAAACAATATCTTGGCCAGAAGCTTCCTGTCCATATTGAGAAGATCTATGGGCCTCCAATTCTCAACACGGCTAGGATCTTTACCCTTTGACAGAAGAATCAGGGCTGACCTCCTCATTGACTTCGGCAGAGTGCCCGAGGAGAGACACTCATTAAATACCTCAGTCAAGAGGGGAGCTAAAGACTCCTTAAAGGTCCTGTACCACTCAGATGTCAAGCCATCCGGGCCTGGCGACTTCTTGGGGGCGAGCCCCTCGATCGCCAGTCTCACTTCCTCTTCCCTGATTTCTTCTGCCAAAACATCAAGAGAGGGGTCTACCCCTGGCTCAGGAATGGTTTCAGTCAGGAAAACCGACATCCTGTCTCGATCTAGATCCTTCCTCCCCAAGAGGTGCAAGTAGAAGGATCTGACGACCTCCAAGATCCCTGATCTGGACCGATTCAGAGATCCTGTACTATCAATCAGTCCTGAAATGACTTTACTACTCACTGACATCTTGCAGTTCCTGTAAGGGTCAGCCGTGCGGTACTTCCCGAAATCCCTCTCAAAAACTAAAGATGCGTGCCTATCGTACTGACACCTCATCAGCAAGGATTTCACTCTGGAGATATCCTCTCGGCTACCTCCAGTCGAGACAAGAAGCTCGAGTTTCCTCCTCAGACCCTGATACAGGCGATACCTGTTCAAGGACCTGAGGCTCGAGAGCTGGCGGAAGAACCCCGCAACCCTCTTTTTGAATATCTCCCACCACTCTGACTTACTACTACATAGGTCCAGTAAAGGTACCTGACTCTGAAGAAAATCCTCAAAGGACTGTCTTACCTCCACTTCCTCCAGGAGGGACGAATTCAGCTTCCAATAACCTTTTCCCATCCGGGGAGTCTCTGAAACATTCAGGGAAAACAAAATCATACAGTGATCGGAGAATTCCACCTCAACCACGGACACTGCAGAAGAGACGGCTTCCTCCTTCAAATAAAACCTATCTATCCTAGACCTGCGACTACCTTGATGATAGGTGAAACCTGCGTTGCCCGAGGGGCTCCGGATGTGGGCGTCCTCTAAGCGAGCTTCTCTAGTTATGCTAATCAGTGCCACACTATCACAAGTCAGCGGACTATTGGAGCCTCTCCTATCTTGGGACCTCGTGACATTATTGAAGTCCCCTCCAAAGATCACTTGCCGACTTGTAAAAAGAAAGGGCTTAATCCTCATAAAGAGATCTTTACGGCCCCGCTTAGTTTGCGGGGCGTAGATGTTAATGAGCCGAAGCTCTTGTCCCTTCATGAAGACATCTAAGATCAGGCACCTCCCTATTTCTAATTCAATAACCCGTCGGCATTCAACAGGAGCGGTAAAAAGGACCGCCACCCCACTATACGGCTCAGCCGCAAGAGACCAGTGGGAGGGACCACGCCTCCACTCTCTTCTGGCTCTTACCAGAGAGGCTAGATCTGGCAACCTGGTCTCCTGTAAAAAGAAAATGTCAGCTTCAACGCGGCCGAGAAAATCAAAGGCTGCGAATCTAGCCGTATCTGACTTTATGCTGGCACAGTTAATAGATGCCAGCGTCAATGGGGTGAGTGCCGCCATACAGGGTGATTAAATTAGACGGCAACACCCTTTACTTTTTCTTTCCCTTCTTTTTAGCCCCCTCATCCCCCGAAGAAGATGAGAGGGCAGGACCACTCTTAGTTCTTTTTTTTGATTCAGTTTGGTCCATTTGATCCCCATCTATGTCCGGCCCCGGTCTAGCCCTGCCCTCCAAGGAAGGAGCCTCAATAGGACAGGGCCCAGTTCCCCCTGGAGGCTCCTTCTTCCTAGGCACCTGGCCCTCACCTTCCCCCTTCAAGGAGGGGGAGGAGATGGTATCGAGGACGAGGTACCGGTTTGACAGGTCAATCAGAGGGGGGGCAATCAGGCTTCCGTTTTGGACCTGGCCCGTAGTACAGGGAACAGAGGGCTCTGACCTCTTCTTTCTCCCTTTTCTTTTGCCCTTGTCTTTCTTTTTAGGCCTCTCTCCACTCTCCTCATCCACACTTTCATAGTGGGAGGAATCGGAAGTGTCGGCCATATTGCCCTCCTCTTTGCGCAGCCTCCTGACCTCCTCATCCAGCACGTCCTCCTCCTGGGCTTCAGCGGTTACAGGGCCAGCTTCAGGAGCAGGGGCCGGAGCTACCTCCGCCACCTGGGCACTCTCCAGCTCCCTACTCCTCCTCCGATTTTCCTCCCGCCTTAGTTTGGCGGGGCCCTTTTTCCTCCTCACTAGCCCTGTTGCGCCCCCATCCCTGCCCGTGCCCTCCCCAGCCGAGGCAACTTCACAGCTCTCCTCAGCCGGAGCGGCCGCTGCACGGGCGAAGGCGCTAGGACAACGGCTGAAAGGGTGCCCGAGGACACCACACAGGTGGCACCGGATCTGCCTACAGGATGCGGCCAGATGACCCACCCCACCACACAAAGCGCAGACCTGCACAGTACAGGCTGCGCTAAAGTGGGTGGGGCTGCCACACCTGTGACAGACCTTAGGCTGCCCCTGGTAGAAGACCTGGATCCTATCACGTCCAAGGAAGGCGGCTGACGGAATGTGGGAAACTGTACTCCCTGAACGCTTGAGTTTGACGGAAAACGTCCAGGCCCCGGACCAGATCCCGTGCTCATCAAAGTTTTTCTTGTGCATGTCCGTCACATCCCCATACCGTCCGAGCCAGGTCATGATGTCATAACAAGAAAGCGACTCGTTACGGGTCAAAACGGTCACTTTCTTGACAGAGTTCTGACGGGAAATCGCCTTTACGGCGAAATCCCGCCAGCCGGGCTCGTTCTTCGCCACTTCGTAGTTCGACCAGAAGAGTTCAAGACCCTCCGGCCGAACGAAACTGACGTCAAACTCAGACGAACCATAGGGGTGAATCAGGGCAAAGATGTCGCTCGCCCTGAATTCCATCTGAAGGAGGAGCTCAACCACTTTTGCGCGAGGTGGGCACGCATCCTCGCCCCTCCAAATCAGACGGACCACATTCCTACGGTTATTGTCCTGCCCGGATGTCGGGAGGGACCAGACCACCTCCCCATTCCTCTCTCGAAAAGCCCCCAAACCGTGTCTTTCTATCCAGAAAGACAGGTCGACCTCACCCCTTCCCTCTACCTGGATCGACCTGTCACCCCTGCGTAGAGCCTCCAGGAGGCGCTGTTGCAAGAGGCCTCCAGAGCCGGACGGAGACGGGGACCCCCCTGAACCCCCGGCAGTGACATTGGCATAGCTCCTAGGAGCAGTCACTACCGGGGGGGCAGCCGGACCAGACCCAGAACCAAACCCAGAACCACTAATAACACCATTCACACCACTCCTCTCATCATCTTTCTTCCCATTCATACCACTACTACTCCCACCATCATTCACTCCACTGACTCTCCCACATACACTCCTCTCATCCACAACACTTCCACACTCAGCATTCTCACATCCAGCACTCTTATCCTGACTAACATTTTCTGGGCTGGCTGGGACTTGTAGTGTTGCAGGTTTTATTACACTCTTTTTTTCTGGCTTAGCTGCCGGACCCCGGACTGCCGGACCTGCTCCATAGCTGAAGTCACTTCCGGAGTCTGGGGCTGCCCCTCCGGGCGCACCCCAGCTCCTCCCACAGTGCCAGCACCTACTTTTCCCAACCACATGGGTTCTGTGGATGATGCCGGCGCCCGGACACTCCCCCCCCTCACAGAGGAGTGCCCCGCAGCGCCCACAGAATACACAGTACTCGGAGGACCGCCCCCCGAGCACACAGACTACTCTCCTCCACCGGCACCCGGACACTCCCCCCCCCCTCACAGGGGAGTGCCCCGCAGTGCCGGTAATGCCCATAGCACTCGGGGAACCGCCCCCCGAGCACACGGCAGCATGGCTTGCCTCGCCACTGCCCACCATCAGCCCATCCTGCCCCTCCCTACCGGCAAGATGGGTGGGCTTCACATCTATTGCGCCCTCTGCCTTTTCTGACGCCATGCTGTACCCCCCATGCTGGCTCCGTTCCACCACAGAAACGGGGTCTGGCAGTCTGGGGGGCCCAGCAGCCTGAACCAGCTTTGCAGCTGGCCCAGACTGCTGGAAGGGAACAAATACATATTGTACTGTTTCCTGAATCTTTTGTTTCTTAGCTTTTCGCTTCACCACCACATCCTCACACTGATCTTCTCCAAAGGTAAAATTCTGGAGGTGGGCTGGGGACTCCTGCATTATGATCGCCCTCAACAATCCCCCAGCCTCACTTTCCACATCCTCCTCACTATCGCTTGATGGTAGTGCCACCTGTGCTGGCTCAATGTAGCTGTCCTGTGTTTTGGTGTCATAGGGAGTAGCCACAGGAACAGCATCCATCTCCACAACTTTTGCACTTTCTTCCACCTTCTCCTCCTCCTTTACAGCTTCACCACCATCCTCGCTATCTTCACCGCCACTACTCTCCCCAACATCCACCTCCACCTTACCTGGGGATTTCGTGGCGGCAAACCGGCTGTCGTTCTCAAGCTTTTCCTTAAAGAGACCGCTCCCCTCCAAGATCTCTGCTCTCCTCTCCTCCAGCTGCACAATCTCAGCTTTCAGTGCTGCGATCTTTTTCCTTAACTCTGGCCTGTTCTTTTTTGGTGCAGTGTTCACCAGATTCTGAGCGCCTCGCAGATCTTCTCTGGCCAACTTCAGATCCTTGCCGCACCGATCATACTCAGCAAACCTCGCGGCCAGGCGGGAGCAGTAGTTGGCACTGGACTCCTTGGGCCCTCGCTCTACCCACAACTCCACACTTCTCCTCCTCGCCTTTTGTCCACCAGATCTCTGGCTGGTACCTGTTGCCGGGGGAGCAGAGCCTGCATTGCTGCAGACTCTGCCAGATCTTCTACCCCGGGCCGGAATGGCTGTTGCTGTTTGCTCTCCACCCCCCGCCAGCCTTGAAAAACGGGAGGTGGAGGCCAGGGACGCCATGCAGGGAGGCTCTCCCGAGGAGGCTGCCACACTCCTGGGGAGGCTGATGAAACACCTGCTCTGGTCTGCTGGAAGTCTCTGGAGCACACAAAGAGACACACCCGAATGAGCTGCACACCAAACTGCTCAGGACTACAGGAAGTGCTCTCTGCTGACACCTCTGTCCTTGTCAGGAACTGTCCAGAGCAGGAGAAGTTTTCTATAGGGATTTGCTCCTGCTTTGGACAGTTCCTAAAATGGACAGAGGTGTCAGCGGAGAGCACTGTGGTCAGACAGAAAAGAAATTCATAAAGAAAATAACTTCCTCTTTAGTATACAGCAGCTGATAAGTACTGGAAGGATTCAGACTTTTAAATAGAAGCAATTTACAAATCTGTTTAACTTTCTGGCACCAGTTGATTTAAAGAAAAATGTTTTCCAGCACAGCACCTCTTTAATTAATTTTATCCTTCCAGCAGGACTAGCTAGGCAGGACAGATGTGGAATATTCTTTTCCACAGGACTAGGAAATTTTGGCCTGCATATTTGAAGTATGTATGACTTTAGCTACAGCTAAGGATCCCTATTGCAGGGAACGCTAAGATAACATATCCTAGATCTGAATGAATGAACTCATTGTATGAAATAATTTTGTCTTTACAAAATCACACAAAAATTATCAATGGAAATCAAATTTATCAACCCATGGAGGTCTGGAAATGGAGTCACACTCAACATCAAAGTGGAAAACCACACTACAGGCTGATCCAACTTTGATTTAATGTCCTTAATGTGTGTGGCCGTATGACCTCCCTACAACGCCTGGGCATTCTCCTGATGAGGTGGTGGATGGTCTGCTGAGAAATTTCCTCTTAGACCTGGACTAAAGCATCCGCCAACTCCTGGACAGTCTGTGGTGTAACGTGGCGTTGGTGGATGAAGCGAGACATGATGACCCAGATGTGCTCAATAGGATTCAGGTCTGGGGAACGGTCGGGCCAGTCCATAGCATCAATGCCTTCCTCTTGCAGGAACTGCTGACACACTCCAGCCACATGAGGTCTAGCATTGTCTTCTATTAGGAGGAACCCAGGGCCAACTGCTCCAGCATATGGTCTCACAAGGGGTCTGAGGATCTCATCTCGGTACCTAATGGCAGTCAGGCTACCTCTGGCAAGCACATGGAGGGCTGTGCGGCCCCCCAAAGAAATGCCACCCCACACCATTACTGACCCACCACCGAACCGGTCATGCTGGAGGATGTTGCAGGCAGCAGAACGTTCTCCACGGTGTCTCCAGACTGTCACGTCTGTCACGTGTGCTCAGTGTAAACCTGCTTTCATCTGTGAAGAGCACAGGGCGCCAGTGGCGAATTTGCCAATCTTGGTGTTCTGTGGCAAACGCCAAACGTCCTGCACGGTTTTGGGCTGTAAGCACAACCCCTACCTGTGGACATCGGGCCCTCATACCACCCTCATGGAGTCTGTTTCTGACCGTTTGAGTGGCCACATTCACATTTGTGGCCTGCTGAAGGTCATTTTGCAGGGCTCCGGCAGTACTCCTCCTGCTCCTCCTTGCACAAAGGCGGAGGTAGCGGTCCTGCTGCTGGGTTGTTGCCCTCCTACGGCCTCCTCCATGTCTCCTGATGTACTGGCCTGTCTCCTGGTATCGCCTCCATGCTCTGGACACTACACTGACAGACACAGCAAACCTTCTTGCCACAGCTCGCATTGATGTGCCATCCTGGATGAGCTGCACTACCTGAGCCACTTGTGTGGGTTGTAGACTCCGTCTCATGCTACCACTAGAGTGAAAGCACCGCCAGCATTCAAAAGTGACCAAAACATCAGCCAGGAAGCATGGGAACTAAGAAGAGGTCTGTGGTCACCACCTGCAGAACCACTCCTTTATTGGGGGTGTCTTGCTAATTGCCTATAATTTCCACCTGTTGTCTGTTCCATTTGCACAACAGCATGTGAAATTCATTGTCAATCAGTGTTTCTTCCTGAGTGGACAGTGGGATTTCACAGAAGTGTCATTGACTTGGAGTTACATTGTGCAGTTTAAGTGTTCCCTTTATTTATTTTTTGAACAATATATATACAGTATACAGCTGCTGATAACTACTGGAAGGATTAAGATTTTTAAATTGAAGTAATTTACAAATCTGTTAACTTTCTAGCACCAGTTGATTTAAAAAAAATGTTTTCTAGTGGAGTTCCCCTTTAAAGGAGCATTAGAAAGAAAAGAAATAGACATGGAAGGCATTACAGAGAATATATTCAAGGGCTTCATTGCAAATTCACTGGATGTTCTTTTGCCTTTGGTCCTGGTCAAGTGCAACATCGTTTAGTCAGAGAATTTCTCCTGGATGCGCCTAAAGTGACGTGTCTCAGCATTGTCCATAATAATTACTGTAAGTGGAGGGACGTTCTACACAGTTTACCATGATTTACCCCCCATGAAGATCCTTGTCCAGTAAGTAGCTCAAGAAATTGGGACACAAACTTGTGACATATATGTTCAGTAGACATTTACAAGAGCAAAAGCATCTAAGAAAAGTATCTGCTACAAGCAAAATCTACGAACAACACGCTATAGTAAAGGGACAGTGACTAGTGACCAAATTCTAAATCTCCTGAAACAAAAGTTGTACAAGACCTGTACAAAATGTATTGTGGTGTCCCAGTACACTGTCTTAAGTCCCCTCAGTTAGAGTCCCTCCATTCCACAGGTCTCTTCTGCAGGGTTTACCCTTTACTCGCCTCGCATAATGCATTAAAGATATCATGTATTTTGGTCAATATGTATACAATTAAGTACAAGGTTGTATAGTATAATGTATAGGACCTTCCAAGGTCATGTGATATTGTCATGTGATGCATGTGAGTTCTCTGGGTTCAGGACCTCCAGGCTTGACAACCAATGGGATTAGTCCAGCCCCCTAGTATATAAGGGACTGTAGTCTCTAAATTCACTGTCTTGGGACCTGCACACAAAGCAAGCACAATCATCATATCTCAATTCATCTTACCGAGGCCAAAGCCTAAAGTACCAGCAGCCACTAAAACCGTGAGTTATAAAGCTCTATCTACAAATTCTTTGTGACTAATGTTCAACTCAAATCCTATAATTAGTAGCACAGTTGCTTGCTTAAAGATCAAGACTATTAGTCCCAGCAAAGCCTGTGAGGAACCTGCATCCCGGTTACCTCAGGAGAAACTGTATGTTTGTAAAGACTGTTTGCTCAAGAAGTTAAGTAAAAGTTCCAGTTATCTCATAAATCCTGCTGAAGTAGAAACTTAGCCTAAAATTGTCATCTTCTGACTGCTAGCTTTTTTTATTTTTCCAGAAACAGGGCTATATGAGGCCTCATTTTGTGCGCCTTGATCCGTAGTTTTTATCGGTATCATTCTTGTTTTGATGGAACTTTTTGATCGCTTTTTATTAATATTTTTTATGGTATATGAAGTGACCAAAAATATTTTTTTTACGTGTACGCCATCGACCGTGAGGTTTAGCTAACCTTATATTTTAATAGTTTGGACATTTATGCACACGGCGGTACCACATATGATTATTTTTATTACATTATTTTATTTAAAAAAAAATTGGAAAGGGGGGGGTTAAACTTTTAATAGGGAAGGGGTAAATTAACTTTTATTACCTTTTTTATTACACTTTTTTTTTCTTTTTTAGCCCCCATAGGACTACAACATGCAATCTTCTCATTGCTTACACTGATCAATGCTATGCCATAACATAGCATTGATCAGCGATCTTGGCGGTCTGCTGCTCTAGCCTGCTGAGGAGGCTTGGAGCAGCAGATCGCCAATCGGACGAGGAGGAGGAGGCAGGTGAGGACTTCTGTCGTCCAGCAAGCTGATAGGGACATTGCGATTATGTTGCCATAGTCCCGATCAGCTCCGCTGAGCTGCTGGGATACTTTCGGTTTAGTTTTAGACACCCCAATCAACTTTGATCGCGGCATCTAAAGGGTTAATGCCGGGCATCGTGCCCGATCGGCCGTGCCCGGCAATAACCCTGGGTCCTGTCTGCATATAGCAGTTGGGACCCACAGGGTTTAAATCGTTCTCTGTCATGAGAACAGTATAAACCCCGTTAACGGGACCAGGGCGTACAGGTACACAATGCATCCCCAAGGTTTTAAAATAATTTCTGTGGCCTACCCACACCCGAACATGCTGGTGGTTGTAGTTTTGCTACATCTGGAGGGTCACAGTTTGGAAACCACTTCCTAAAAAAAGAAAAAGGCATACATTCTGGGGAATTATAGTACATGGGATCTGCTGTCACCATCTGGATCTATTAGGGCAAACAATCTGGTTCCACCGGTGCCAACACAATGGTATTTTCCCTCTACAATGTATTATTATATTTTGCTTTAGTTTTTTTTTTTATTACACTGTATATATATATATATATATATATATATATATATATATATATATATATATATTCCAAACATCTTTTGGAACAAACTTGTGAAATGTCGAAAACCCAATGTAAAATTTTTCGACTCGTTTGTGATTTTGAGAAAAAGATGAACATTGAATTTGTGGTAAATGATGAAAGGGAGGATATATTGTGACATCTTACACGATGGTACAACACATAGATATCCTCTTCAAAGGTGGAGGCCTATCTAGTAAGCCGCCAGACCCGCTCTCCGATGCCCTTGATCTTTCCACCTCATCATCGGCCGAGTCTTCTGCACATTAAAGCCGAAGTGTTGATGACTTGCTCCTTCCATTTGTATTATGTTTTACTGGTTACTTTAGCACATAATATAATGTTATATATTATGCTTCATCTCCTCTATCCATGTCAGGCAGGATTTTAGTTTTCCTTTCAAGTTTTTTCTCCTCATTTGGATGTCGGGATGTGAGGAAATGTGTGAAATCTTCCCAATTTTTTTTTTCGATAATTCAGAATGCTTTTTTTTATTTTATAAAACAATGACAAAGATATACAGTTTTATCTTCTTTCTGCCGCAGCCAGTTTTGGCCTTCACGACAAGGTTTTTTATTATTATTATTATTATTATTATTATTATTATTATTATTATTATTATTTTTTCCCCCCCTCAATATAGCCAATTGAGGGGTTATTTTTGTGGGATATCGTTTATTAACTTTTTTGGGTGGAGAAATGAAATGTTACATTTAACCCCTTAAGGACCCAGCCCAAATATACCTTAAGGACCCGGCCATTTTTTGAACATCTGACCACTGTCACTTTAAGCATTAATAACTCTGGGATGCTTTTACCTTTCATTCTGATTCCGAGATAGTTTTTTCGTGACATATTCTAGTCTATGTTAGTGGTAAAATTTTGTCGATACTACATCATTTCTTGGTGAAAAATTCCAAAATTTTATGAACATTTTTTAAATTTTTAAATTTTTTTACTTTGAAGCTCACTGATTATAAGGAAAATGAATATTCCAAATAAATCATATATTGATTCACATATACAATATGTCTACTTTATGATTCCATCATAAAGTTGACATGTTTTTACTTTTGGAAGACACCAGAGGGCTTCAAAATATAGCAGCAATTTTCCAATTTTTCACAAAATTTTCTAAATATGAATTTTTAGGGACCACTTCAGTTTTGAAGTGGATTTCAAGGGCTTTCTTATTAAAAATACCCCATAAATGACCCCATTATAAAAACTGCACCCATCAAAGTATTCAAAATGACATTCAGAAAGTTTTTTTAACCCTTTAGGTGTTTCACAGGAATAGCAGCAAAGTGAAGGTGAAAATTCAAAATCTTCATTTTTTACACTCACATGTTCTTGTAGACCCAGTTTTTGAATTTTTACAAGGGGTAATAGATGAAAATCCCCCCAAAATTTGTAACCCAATTTCTCTCGTGTAAAGAAATACCTCCTATGTGGATGTCAAGTGTTCGGCGGGCGCAGTAGAGGGCTCAGAAGTGAAGGAGCGACAATAGGATTTTGGAGAATGAATTTTGCTGAAATGTCACATTTAGGAAGCCCCTATGGTGCCAGAACAGCAGAAAACCCTTACATGGCATACCATTTTGGAAACTACACCCCTCAAGGCATGTAACAAGGGGTCCAGTGAGCCTTAACACCCCACAGGTGTTTGACGATTTTTCATTAAAGTCGGATGTGTAAATGAAAACATTTTTTTTTAATAAAGTGCAGTTTTTTCCCCAAATTTATCATTTTTACAAAGGGTAATGGGAGGAAATGCCCCTCAAAATTTGCAACACCATCTCTTCTGAGTATATAAATACCCCATGTTAGGACGTAAAATGCTCCAGCTGTTTCAAAACTACATCTCCCAGCATGTACTGACAGACCATGCAGGCTGGGAGTTGTACTTTTGCAACAGCTGGAGGCACACTGGTTGGAAAACCTTCAGTTAGGTTCTGTTATCTAACTCAATATTTTCCAACTAGTGTGCCTCCAGCTGTTGCAAAACTATAACTCCCAGCATGTACTGATCACCGATGGGCATGCTGGGAGATGTAGTTATGCAACAGCTGGAGAGCTACAGTATAGAGACCACTGCAAACTGTGGCCCTCCAGATGCTGCAAAACTACAAATCCCAGCTTGCCCAGACAGCAATCAGTTGTCTGGGCATGCTAGGAGTTGTAGTTTTGCAAGATCTGGAGGGCTATAGTTCAGAGACTACCATATAGTGGTCTCAAACTGTGGCCCTCCAGCTGTTGCAAAGCTACAACTCCCAGCATGCCCAAACAGCTGTCTGGGCATGCTGGGAGTTGTAGTTTTGCAACATCTGGAGTGCTACAGTATAGAGACCACTATATAGTGGTCTCGGACTGCAGCCCTCCAGATGTTGCTAGGCAACTTACCGCCTTCCGTCGGATCCAGGGAGCCTGCTGCACGACATCGCCGCCCGCCGATCTCCGACGCCGATCTTCGCCCGCAGCCTCCGCAGATCGGTAAGTGGACTCCGGCGCCGGTCCTCAGTCATTTCCCCGTCCTGCCCCGCCTATTGTGGGTGGGCAACACGGGGAAAAGGAAAGTTGACCCCCCCCGCCCCCGATCTGCTATTGGTGGTCGCCACCTCACTCCTATCTCTTCAGAGGGATTGTGGGTGTCTTAGACACCCGCGATCCCCCTTATATTCCGGGTCACCATAGACTCGTAATGACCCGGAATCGCGCAAATCGCAAGTGTGAATTCACTTGCGATTTGCGCCGATCGCCGACATGGGGGGATCTGATGACCCTCCTGGGCATTTGCGCGGGATGCCTGCTGATAGAAATTCCCACGGACGCATGAGTATGTGCCTGGTCCTTAAGTGCCAGGGTGCAGGGACGTACTCATACGTGCCTGGTCCTTAAGAGGTTAAAGGTACAAAACATATATAAATAACATGTATAGAAATAACATATAGCATAATAGCTAGGAAAATATATAAAACTTTTGGTAAAGTGCTGGAACACAACAGACGCAATAAACAGTCCCTCAGTGGCCCCAACACCTGTGCCGCAGGTCTGCCTTAGGAAGTTTGAAGCCACAGGACAGCCTTTGGTGCTGGGACAGCACAGGAGCACCAGAGATACACCAGTACAGCACTTGTGTATCTCTGACGCTGCCATAAACAGTGTATAGAGGGGGCGAGTTGACCCAACGCTTCATGTACTGGGAGATTCAGGTGCCGTTTTGAAAATTGTGGGGGTTCCCAATGGTTGGACCCCCTACAGTCAGATACGTATCCCCTATCCTTTGGATATGGGATAAACCTGCAGGTACTTATCTTTTATATCCTGTGCTGATCCCCGTGCAGGCTCTCATCAGCACCCCAGTCTTTCTTTTTTTAGCAGTAGTCACGTGACCGCCAAAGTCTCAGCATCCTTGGCAGTCACAGGCTGTACTACTGGCATCATGGCGTCTCTTACTGGCTGGCCTTTTACAGTATCTAGGCTTTAGGCTTAAGACTTTAACAGGAACAAAATGGTACACCACTTAGATTTACGTATGTGGTATGCACTTATGAGGGGAGGACAATGTGCTCCAGTACACTTAAAACAGTATTTGTCTACAACACCAGCAGATGTGTACTTTTGGCTGGCCTTTCACAGTATCTAGGCCCTTAAGACTTTGACAGGAACAAAATGGTACACCACTTAGATGTACGTATATGGTATACACTGAGGGAAGGACAATGCGCTCCAGTACGCGTAAAACAGTATTTGTCTACAACACCAGCAGGTGTGTACTTTTGGCTTTCCTTTCACAGTATCTAGGCCCTTTAGACTTTAACAGGAACAAAATGGTGCACCACTTACATGTACATATGTGGCATGCACTTATGAGGGAAGGACAATGCGCTAAAGTACGCTTAAAACAGTATTTGTCCACAACCCCAGCAGGTGTGTACTCTTGCCTGGCCTTTCACAGTATCTAGGCCCTTAATACTTTAACAGGAACAACATGGTACACCACTTAGATGTACACACAGGCTACACTTAATAGAGGACAATACGCTTTTAGTGCTCTGCTCACCCTAACTGACTGGCTACTATTAGCTTTTCAGTTGTTGTACACACCAGTGCTGCAGCACACAGTTGCAGTGTACTACACCCAAAATTGCACTTTCTCTCTCAATCTCACTCCCTTCCCTATCAGTGATTCTAGGCTGGATTTATGCTTGAGACGAATCGCTGCTGTAAAAAAGCTTTTCTGTGGAACACACATGGCTCTCTGTCCCTCTCTGCAATAGAACGCTGATGTGACTGGGAGGTGAATTGCTGCTGTAAAAATGCTTTCCTGTGCAACACACACTGCTGTCTGTCCCTCTCTCTCTCTGCAATAAAAGGCTGATGTGACTGGCCGCAATATGGCTCCTGATTATATAGGGCTGTGACATCACAGGGGTGACTGGCTGCTGATAGGCTGCATGCTGCATGTGATCCAAGGTCATCCAGCCTACTCTTGTTCTTGCCTTCCCAGGATTCCTTGGCCCATGTCCTCACATGTGGATCCCCCATTTTAGATGCCCTGGAGCCTGGACCGCACTAAATGGAGTTTAATGAAGCGATTCGCGTGATCGATAATGGCAATATTCGCATTCATTGGAAATCGAATTTCTCCTGAAATTCGTAACAAATTCAGATTTGTCAGATTCGATTCGCTCATCCCTAGTCAGGAGCAATAGCGTCTAGTCAATCACAATAATAATAACAGTAAATACAGCAGTAAGGATCCGGATAAAACCATCTTTTTTTTTTATTAAAAAACGATTAAAACATCATCCACACAACATAAATTTGTGTACATAAGGTCTGACACATTTCAGTCGCAAACCTTAATGAAAGACCCTATGATTAAAGGGGTACTCTGCCATTAGACATCTTATCCACTATCCAAAGAATAGATCACGAGGGTCATGCTGCTGGGGACCTCCGTGATCTCGGCTGCGACACCTCAGACATCTGGTGCACAGAGAAAACTTTGCTCCATGCCGGATGGCTGGCAATGCAGAGCAGAGGCTCGTGACGTCAGTGGCGTTGCTAGGGTTGGTGTCACCCGGTGCGGTAGAAAATGGTGTCACCCCCATACCTCCCCCCTCCCCCCAGTAAGTTTTTAGCCTGTTGTGACAGACACCACTGTTGTAGCGCATTGTGAGAAATTCCAGTATAATAATTAGTGTTGAGCGGCATAGGCCATATTTGAATTCGCGAATATTCGCGAATATATGTACGAATATTCGTCATATTCGCGAATATTCGCATATTCGTAATATCTTCGTTTTATTTTCGCATATGCGAATATTCACGTGTGCGAAAATTAATATATGCAGAAATTCGCATATGCGAAAATTAGCATATGCAAATTTCCGTATATGCGAAAATTCGCACGCCAGTCTCACACAGTAGTATTAGAGCCTTCTTACACCACATAAGCTGGAAGCAGAGAGGGATGATCACTGTGATGTGTACTGTGAAAAAAAAAATAAAAAAATAAACGAATATTCGTAATTACGAATATATAGCGCCATATTCGCGAATATTCGCGAATTCGCGAATATGCGATATTCGCGAATAAAATTCGAATTGCGAATATTCGCGAGCAACACTAATAATAATCAGATATACCAGTTGCCACAGAATGGGAAAGTGTTAAAGAAGTTTTCACCATTTAAATATACAGCTCCCAGAATTACTTAAAGGGGTACTCCACTGGAAAACATTTTCTTTTATATCAACTGGTGCCAGAAAGTTAAACAGATTTTAAAATTACTTCTATTTAAAATCTTAATACTTACAGTACTTATAAGCTGGTGTATGCTCCACAGGAAGTTGCGTAGTTCTTTCCAATCTGACCACAGTGCTATTTGCTGACACCTCTGTCCATGTCAGGAACTGTCCAGAGCAGGATAGGTTTGCTATGGGGATTTGCTCCTACTCTGGACAGTTCTTGACATGGACAGAGGTGTCAGCACAGAGCACTGTGGTCAGACAGAAAAGAAATTAAAAAAGAAAATAACTTCCTGTGAATCGCTTATACAGCAGCTAATAAGTACTGGAAGGATTAAGATTTTTAAATAGAAGTAATTTACAAATCTGTTTAACTTTGTAGCACCAGTTGATTAAAAAAAAATGTTTTCCAGTAGAGTACCCCTTTATGCAGTGGTGAGGTTATGCTGGGAGTTGTAGTTTCACTGACCATAACTGTAGAACTGACAAGCGACTACAGCTCTGATAGGACATAGTGAGGAGAATGTACAATGATATCAGTGACGTCTTCTCTATAGTGAGGAGAATGTACAATGATATCAGTGACTACAGGTGACGTCTTCTCTATAGTGAGGAGAATACACAATGATATCAGTGACTACAGGTGACGTCTTCTCTATAGTCTTTCCTTATCTAATTCAGATGGTGCATACCGCCTGGTCCAGCTAAAACTTCTGTCTGTAGAATGTGACGCCCAGACGTCTCCTCACTATGTCAGCACATTCTCATCCTCTATATGAAAACAATTATTATTATAAACCTGCCAGACACTGTATCCTCTAAATATAATACTACTATACACTATACTCTTTAATTATAAACCTTCCATACACCATACCCACTGAATATAATAATACCACACACTGTACATTCTGAATATAATACCATCACATACTGTACCCTCTGAATATAAATCTGCCACATACTGTACCCCTGAATATAATACTATCACATACTGTACCCTCTGAATATAATACTACCATATACTGTACCCTCTGAATATAAATCTGCCACATACTGTACCCCTGAATATAATACTATCACATACTGTACCCCTGAATATAATACTATCACATACTGTACCCTCTGAATATAATACCAACACATACTGTACACTCTGAATATATTACTACCACCCACTGCGCCCTCTGAATATAATACTTAGAGATGAGCAAACTACAGTAAATTCAACTCGTCACAAACTTCTCGGCTCGGCAGTTGATGGCTTTTCCTGCATAAATTAGTTCAGCTTTCAGGTGCTCCCGTGGGCTGGAAAAGGTGGATATTGTCCTAGGAGAATCTTTCCTAGGAATGTATCCACCTTTTCCAGCCCACCGGAGCACCTGAAGGCTGAACTAATTTACGCAGGATAAGTCATCAACTGCTGAGCCGACAAGTTTGTGACGAATCGAATTTACTGTAAGTTCGCTCATCTCTAATAATACTACCACAAACTGCGCCCTCTGAATATAATACTACCACCCACTGTGCCCTCTGAATATAACACTACCACAAACTGCGCCCTCTGAATATAACGTTGCCATACAGTGTACCGTCTGAATATAATACCACAACCGCAGTAACATCCCTCAACATCCGTTAGCTGATGCTATTACCACGGGAGGGGGGTATTGGTGGTGTTGCTAGTGGATGATCGGGGTGCTACTACTGGGGGGGGGGGTGTTGCTGAAGGATGATGAGGGTGCTACTGGCCATCCCCCCTGGCAGTATCACCCCCATCATCCATTGGCAGGATCATCCTCCTGGCAGGAGCACCGCCATCATCCACCATCAGGATCTGCTGATGGAGGTGCTGCTGGGGGGGGGGGTAGTTGCTGGCGGATGATGAGGGTGCTATTGCCAGGGGGGGGGAGCATTAGGTAGGCAGCAGTTCCCCCACATTAGGTAGGTAGCAGTTTCCCCACATTAGGTAGCATCTTTTCCCCACATTAGGCAGCATAGATTCCCCACATTTGGTACCAGTTTCCCACATTAGGTAGGTACCAGTTACCCCACATTAGGTAGCAATTTCCCCATATTAAGTAGCACAGATTCCCCACATTAGGTAGCAGTTTCCCCACATTCGGTAGCACAGATTCCCCACATTAGCTAGCATAGACTCCCCACATTAGGGAGCATAGACTCCGCACATTTGGTATCATAGACTCCGCACATTAGGTATCATAGACTCCGCACATTAGGTAGCATATACTCCGCACATTAGGTAGCATAGACCCCCCACATTAGGTAGCATAGACTCCCCACATTAGGTAGCATAGACTCCCCACATTAGGCCGCAGGTTCCCTTGCAGGTTCCCCACAATGCGTCAAAGTCTCCCCACACACACACACACACACACACACACACACACAAAAAAACACATACAACACAGAGACACACACACAAACACACACAAACACAAAAAAAAAAACACATACAACACAGAGAGACACACACACAAACACACACAGTCAGAGAGACACACACTCACAGACAGACACACAGAGTCACACAGAGTCACACACAGAGTCACACACACACACACACAGAGTCACACAAACACACAGTCACACACAGAGTCACACAAATACACAGAGTCACACAAACACACACAGTCACACACACACACAGAGTCACACACACAAACATAGATAGAGACACACACACTCACCCATCCAGCGCTGCGCTCCTTCTCACCGGGCGCCGTGCGAGTGACGTAACTCACGTCCTCCTGCGCGGCCATGCGGTGTGACGTCAGGCCGGCGCAGACGTGGGAGCGGAGGACGGGCACAGTACTGGTGAAGGTGAGAGAGGGGGGGGGCGTGATGACGGACGGGCGCACTGAAAGGGGGGGGGGGTTGCCAACGGACGGGCGCACCGCACACACAGCACGGGGGGGGGGGGTGCTGACGGATGGGAGGCCGGTCGGGCACATAGGGGGGTGTCAGTGTAGCTGGGGAGGGGGTGTGGGTGCTGCGGAGCGTCTTGGTGTCACCCCATTAGGTTGGTGTCACCCGGTGCGGGCCGCACCCCCCGCACCCGGGTCGCAACGCCACTGCGTGACGTCGCAGCCATGCCCTGCTTGTGATGTCACGGCCACGCCCCTTCAATCCAAGTCTATAGGAGGGGGCGTGACAGCTGTCACTCTCCCTCCCATAGACTTGCATTGAGGGGGCGTGGCGGAGATGTCACGAGCCTCCGCTGCTGCACCCGACACTCTAAAGGAATGCCGGGTGCAGCAGGGAGATTGCGGGGGACCCACGCAATCAGACATCTTATCCCCTATCCTTTGGATAGGGGATAAGATGTCTAGGGGAGGAATACCCCTTTAAGATCTGCTGACTGAAATGCGTCAGGTCTGATTAACACTATTCTATGTTGTGGGGATGAAGTTGGTTTTATTCGGATCCGTACGGCTTTTTTTTAAACTGGTCTGAGAAAAAATAAACCTGCATTGTGATTGGTTAGTGTTCGGTTGCTCTGGTCTTGCCTGTAGAATTCTCCAACCAGTGCCAATCTCACATTTGATATTCCTAGCTCATTGTGATCTGGCACCAGAGGAGGATCCATTCCACATAGGAGATGATATGTTGTAATGCCCCACAGGTGTGGCAAACTTAATAGGGAGTTCCTAGCTGGGATTGGAAGGGAATCATTAGAAAGTGCACACTGTCTCTATAAGTTCCAGGCAGTGCTTGTGCACGCCTCCTAGTGGACAAGGCAGGAACAGCAGGAAGCACACCAAACCAGGAACTACAGCAGAGACAAAGTACAAAGAATGTCGCTGGGTGCTGGTAGGACCCAGGGCACATGGAACGCTGGTGGTTGCTAACCAGCAGTGTTATATATGTCTTAATACCGGTTAAAAAGAAACATTTCTGGCACGACTCTTCTAGTGAAACAAGGTATTGTGCAGCCATTGAACTATGCTGCGTTATACCTATATAAGGCAGTTCACCATCACTATTAT
The DNA here is from genome assembly GCF_029499605.1 of Hyla sarda. Classification (NCBI taxonomy): domain Eukaryota; kingdom Metazoa; phylum Chordata; class Amphibia; order Anura; family Hylidae; genus Hyla; species Hyla sarda. The sequence goes on along the minus strand of NC_079190.1, from coordinate 485,447,724 downwards.
GAAGAAACGGTGCGAAACTTAAAATAGTCCCATGTAGCATGACTTAAAAGCCATGCCTCATTTTTGGCCATTCTTTTTTTTGAAAGTAGCAGTTCTGATGTGATCTGTCCCAACAATTTATTTTTTATTTTTATCATTGTAGATCTACCACAAAACCGCTAAATGTTCTCTCACTCGTGATATTTTTAAGTGGTGCAGCTGTTGGCATTGAAAGGGTTATCCGACATACAAAGCGCTGGCATTGTGCTGGGCACTGTACAGCGTCTATTGTTCCATGAGCAGAGGCTGGCGTTCAGTGTTGTAATTCTTGTGTCGCCTCCGGCACGTGTAATGCTCGCTGCCAGTATCGTCCTTTAATTTCATGCTGGTGTCTGCCGCGCGCTGTCTGTAGGATTGTGTCTGGAATAGACTGTACGAAAAAAAAGCTGAAGATCCAACAATCATAAATATAATTTGCAATTTTCTGCAAATTACGTAGTTGAAAATTATTATTTTTATTTTTTTAAGCTTCCATTTTCGAAGATAATGCTGTTCATTATGGTTATGGTAAAAAAGGGGTACTCCATTGCTAGACATCTTATCCCCTATCCGGCCACTGGGATCCCCGTGATCTCCGTGCAGACACCGAGCGTTCTGAACATTATGTTCAGAATGCTGGGTTTGGGCGGCTGTGATGTCACACCCACACCCTCATGAGGTCACACCACGCCCCCTCCATTCATGTCTATGGGAGACAGCCGTCATGCCCCCTGCCATAGACATGAATGGTGGGGGGGCTTGATGTGACCTCACCAAGGGGCATATGTCTGCACGGAGATCACAGGGGTCCCAGCGTCCAGACCCCCACGATCAGACTTCTTCTCACCTAGCCTTTGGATAAGGGATAAGATGTTTAGAAACAGAGTACCCCTTTAAATTATTTAAAAGAAAATGAAGAAATAATATATATATATATATATATATATATATATATATATATATATATATACAGCAACAGAAGAATACAGCAGCACACTGCCAGCACAAGGATATAGGTGAAACATGAACATGCAGATAAAACATGGAGAGCTATACAGCTATGGTGTAATAGATGCAAATGTGAAACTATGAGATAGGGAGGCACTTAGCTCGCAAATTTGTCTCTGCCGGCGGTCAAACAGCTTGAACCGTCCCACCGCGATAAGGTGGCCTCATTGGGAATGTAAGGCCACCTTATCGCGGTGGGACGGTCCAAGCTATTTGACCGCCGGCGGAGACAAATTTGCGACTGGTTTTATTTCACAGCCAAAAAAGTTTATTTTTATTTTTATTTGAACAACTGTCACACCAAATGTGATTTGCACTAGTGTGACAATGAGCAAAAAAGGTTGCCAGCGGAGTTCCCCTTTTAAGCAGAGGTCCCCAACCAGGGTGCCTCCAGCAGTTGCAAGACACACGGACTGAACTCATAGCCCTTTTAATACTGTAGTTAGTTGCTTGAAGGAACTTAAGTTTTACACTGGAGTACCCCTTTTAACCAACGGTTCCCTCCAAATCAGGGTGCCTCCAGCTGTTGCAAGACACACGGACTGATATTTGAGCCCTAAAAAGGGCTTTTTTGGGTGCTGTCCTTAAAGCAGATGTTACACTAGTGCTTTAGGAGTAAAGTGGACCCTGAATACACCACCTAGCAGCAACCTAGCTATCGCTTTCCCTATTACAGCAGGAGCAGCTTCTCTGTCCCTTCACTTTCTAAGCCTGCAGCATGCCGAATGAGGGTAAAATGGCATCCGTGCAGGAGGTAGAAGGGTCTGGAAGGGAGGGACTGCTGCTGATTGGCTGTAATATGTCTGCTGACTCTGACTCACAGCGTCAAAGTTTACTGCAATGTTAAAGTATAGGGGGCGAATAGAACTTCACATATGTTCGCCCCGCAATGTGAACACGAACATGCTAAGTTCGCCGGGAACTGTTCGCCGGCGAACAATTCGCGACACCTCTACCAATGGTAGCCATTCACTTTCAATAACAGTCCACCAAATGTTTGATCGTACGACAGCTATTTTTCCTGACTTTCCTCCCATAGACTTGCATTGAGGGGGCAAGACGTCTCGGGGGGCATGGCCGTGACATCACTAGCCCCGCCACCCACACCCAGCCTTCTAAACCAATGCTGGGTGCTGCAAAGAGATTGGGGGGTCCCAGCTGTGGGACCCCACCATCACACATCTTATCCCCTATCCTTTGTGAGGAGTACCCCTTTAAGGGGAGGAGTACCCCTTTAAGCAAACTTTTCAAACATTTGTCTTGATGTTGTAACTATTACAGCATTCTCTTAGACAAGCAAGATTTGCCAGCCATAAAACACTAACCATTAGCCAGAGGATTGTTTTGCTAAATAGAACTTTCCACATTTATTTTAATTTGCCAAGTAATTTATTAACCTTATAGATCTCATACTCGTACCTGTAAAACGTGTTCATTTAGGTATAAGCAGTTACCTAACACACACTCTAATGCATTACACAGCTCTGCCAGCAGTAAGAGGATCTTAACCGTTTCTCATCCCAGGACGAATGGGTATGAGGTGGGGGAAACCCGATTTTGGGGCAGGATTCTGCTGAGATCCTGCTCTGTACCTCGCAGTCCCCTGCTGATATCAATAGCTATGGGACGCAGTTGGATTGTACCTGTCATATCACAGAAAAATATGATGCTTATATATGTTAATTACCAGGTCATGCACATTCTTTACAGGTCTTTTTATGTGTCTAGCTGCTGAATTTGGCTCACAAATCCCTCTGTTCTGCTGCTCACTCCTTTTGACATCCACTGCTTAGGAAGAGCCATATCAGAGGCAAGCACTGAGCCTGCCTTCACTCACCATGCATTCACTTCCTCCCTGAGTGTGCTGTGCTGGGTCTATTTCTCCAATCACTGCAGGCTGCTCTGTAACCTTCTCCTCTTTATTTTCATGCTGCAGTCTGTTAGACAGGACAGGAGTGGACAGAGAGGAGTGTTAGTCCCGTCATTCATTAACCCTTTAGATGCCGCAATCAAGGTCAAATGCGGGATCTAAATCCAGTAAAATACCTGTGCTGTTGGATTTGCACAGCTGAAATGACGGCCAGAGGGTACCTACCTGCCTCCATGCAGTCTGATCTACTCTTTGCTTTTCCAGGCTGCTTTCGCAGGAAATGTCCAAACTATTAAACGTAATGTTAATTGAAACCGCAAGGTAAATAGCTTAAATGTAAAAAATACCAAAAGTCCTGAATTGTTTTTTTTTTTTTTGGGTCACTTCAAGTAAATATACATAAACCTATAAAGTCCTAAATATATGGTTCCAAGTAAAATTAAAAGTGGTAGTAGGAAGGGGTTAGCAGCAAAAGAACTAATATGTATACCTACAAACGCCAAAGGCGTAACACAATATAACCCCAACACAAAAAAATACAAATCAGTGTATGAAAATATATATATTTTTATTTATAAAAGGACATAAATCTAAAAAATATACATGATAGATGGAATAAAATAAATATATATCAATGTATGTAAAAAAAAATGTTCATCTCAAGATTTAAAAAAAAATGTGTACATACATAGTAATTCCACCCACTTCCCATATACAGATTCGCTCTACAGCGCAAGCTATGGCTCCTCCAAAGGCTCGCACCATCCCCGAAATATCTAAGCTGTCATTACTAGTATCTTGCACTGTTGGCGCCTGCGCACTAGCGCCCAGCATGTTTTGAGTTCCAGCTTTGCTCGCCGTAACACAAAAATCTTCATCATTAATATTTTTCACAGTTGGCGCATACGCAGGAGCGCCAACTAACGCTTCTCATGCCGGTACCCAGCAAACTAACAGGACCGTCTCCTCAACACAGGAGCGCAGTACAAGAAAAAAAAACAAGAACACAAGAAAAAAAATGTGTTTAGTGTCACTAAGAAAAAAAATGTTTTTATACAGTTTTACACTGTTCTTTCTGTATGCCAAAACCACTGGACTTCATTATGCAATTTTAAGTTTATTTTAAATGCGTGTTTAGTCCTCTAACATTAAACTGACATCAGGTCAGTAGCCCCGCCCCCAGGGAGCTTGGCCTCGTGATTTTAAATACGTGTTTAATCATCGAACATTAAATTGACATCAGGTCCGTAGCCCAAGAGAATCCTTTTAAATGGACACTTTTACTCTGCATGTATGTAAGCCTGTTTCTACCTGAGGAAGAGGCATGTGTAAGCCTGGAAACGCGTTGTGATTTTGCTTTAATAAAGAAGATTATTATTTAAACCAACATCTGAGTGGATTGCGCTATCATTCCGTTTTTTTCCCTGCATCTCTTTATATTTGCCCCTTAGCCCTTAGTAAATGTAGTATTACATGGCACTATTCAGATGAATGGCTGTCCATGTAATACAAGGTGATCTGGTTTAACCTGCACCTGCATAACACCAAGGGTAACCAACAATACCATCAACCAGGCACTGTATTCTGGCATACCCCAAGGGAAACTATGGAACTAGTATCACCCAGGCAACAGTGATGCCCCCCGATTACCACTGCTGTGTGTGCTCAAAAGGTGCCCTGGGTCCGATCAGGCCACTATGACATCAGTGATGTAGATCCCAGTGAAGTAAGTCTCAGCCAGCCCTACACCTGAAACCTGCGTGTTACTGGTGGAATGCCGCATCAGCAGTGAGACCATTAGTTAGTTTGCCCTATACACTACAGGTTGTCCAATAAAACAATCTTCTGAAATTGTACATAGAATATAGTCCTTAAGATAAATAGTTATAGAGTTTTCCTCTCTTAACAATCAAGTTTTGTTAGACTGGTTTTCGATAATATCCTGACCACAGACTGCCCTTCCATTGTTGATAATCAATGGGGGAACGCAGCAGCATGTGTTCTGTATTTACCTGCAGCTCCACCACAGGAGAAATAATTCATTGCACATTTTGTTTCGAAATGAATCAAAGGGATAAGATGTCTGATCGCGGGGGTCCCGCCACTGGGGACCTCCGCGATCTTGGCTGCTGCACCTGGGATTCGTTTAGAGGGTCGGGTGCAGCGCCGAAGGCTAGTGGCATCACGGTCACGCCATGTTTGTGCCGCCATGGCCACGCCCCCTCAATGCAAGTTTATGGGAAGGGGCGTGATGCCCCCTCCCATAGATTTTCATTGAGGGGGCATGGCTGTGACGGCACGAGCATGGCGTGACCATGACGTCACGAGCCTCCACCCCGCATCACCAATCGTCCGGCACGGAGCTAAGTTTGCTCCGTGCATGGATGTCTGGGGTGCCGCAGCTGAAATCATGGGGGTCCCCAGCGGCAGGACCCCCACGGTCCAACTAGTGTTGGGCGCAAATATTCGCATTTCGCATTTTTATCACGAATATCGCAAATTTGCGAATTCTTGAATATTGCGACTATATTCGCTATATATTTGTAATTGCGAATATTAATTTTTTTATGCATAAGCGCATTTGCGCATATTTTGATATGCGAATATTCGCATTTGCGCATATTCGAATATGTGAATATTCGCATATTCCTTCTTTTCACTTGTGGGCCACTTAGAATGATGCAAATACACTTGTCAGAGGTTATCAACAACATCCCTAGCAATCAATAATAAAGATGCCCACCCCCTCACTGTTTTCTTCTCTGAATACGTGAATATTCACATATGCAAATATAACAAATACGCAAAATTCACGAATACGTGAAATTTGCAAATATAGGACGAATATTCGTCTATATATTTGCGAAATATCGCTAATTCGAATATGGGCAATGCCGCTCATCACTAGGTCAGACATCTTATCCCCTTAGGATAGGGGATAAGATGTCTAGGGGCAGAGTACACCTTTAACATGATCCTCCAAAGCTAGATACGCTTTTCACTGTACTCTACTAGAATACTTGAGTGGTTATCTAAGCTGGACGATGCCTTCAAGCTTGTGAACAAATACCAAGAGACGATTATTTCTGCTTTTAGAAACTTTTATAGGTTTAGAAACTTTTATATTCCCATTTAAACAATGACAGCTTGTAAACTGTATGGGCACGGGATTACAGAAAGCAATCCAGCAACAGTGGTTTCCTTGTCTTGGCATCACTCTATCTGTTCTCAGGAGGCTTAAGAAGTCAAGGCTCCTTGCCGGTATACTCTATGGGTTACAGCTCCCTTTCAAATTACAATATAAACACAGTTAGACTACTTGGAGTTTTTTTTTTTTATATATATATTTAACAAAGACACTTACACAATCTTATGGGAAGAATTAGTAAATGCCAGGAACCCCAAATCCACCCTTCCCGATGCCTGCCAAACCAAGCATTAGCTGTAGAGGTACATTACATAGACGATGCTCTTTGAGCTTAACAGTACATTTACTACAGGATGAATACCTTATACAAGAACAAATGATTTATGTCTCCTTCTTTATAACCACAAAAAGATTATGATATATTTTTTTTTTTTACCACGAGTACAGTACAGACCAAGAGTTTGGACACACCTTCTCATTCAGAGTTTTCTTTATTTTCATGCCTATGAAAATTGTAAATTCACACTGAAGGCATCAAAACTATGAATTAACACATGTGGAATTACATACATAACAAAAAGTGTGAAAATATGTGTCAGGATCCGGGCTAGCGGCTGGTGATGACACTGGAGGTGGATCCCCTGTACCAGAGAGGCGATGACGCGGGCCGTACTGGGGAATCGGTTCTAAGCAGTTACTGGTGTTCACCAGAGCCCGCCGCAAAGCAGGATGGACTTGCTGCGGCAGTAACTACCAGGTCGTGTTTCCCAGTAGCGACTCGACCTCTCTGGCAGCTGAGACTGGCTCGGTACACAAGGACTAGACAGAGGCGAGGTCAGACGTAGCAGAAGGTCAGGGCAGGCAGCGAGGTTCATAGTCAGGGGCAAGAGCAGAAGGTCTAGGTACACAGGCTTGGGACTCAGTATAACGCTTTCTCAGGGCACACGGCAACAAGATCCGGCGAGGAGAGGAAGGGGAAGTGGGTTTTTATACATTAGGGCGTGATTGGGCCAGGCACCAATTAGTGGTGCACTGGCCCTTTAAATTTAAGCAAGTCGGCGCGCGCGCGCCCTAGGGAGCGGGACAGCGCACACCGGGAGGAAGCAGACGGGAGCGAGAGGTGAGAGAGACGGGGCGCAATCCGAGGGCGGACACGAGCCGTGCCTCGGATCGCGTCCCCTCCGGGGACCAGAGAGCAGCGCTCGCGGTCAGCAATGACGACCGGAGCGCTGTAGCCAGAGGACCCTGAATGGCCCGAGGTAACGTGGACCCAGCTTGTAGCTAGGGACACGGAACCGAATATATTTGGCAGAGAGCCACACTTTGTCACCAGGGGCAAAGACAGGAGGAATTCTTCTCTTCTTGTCCGCGTGTTTCTTCATACGAGAGGAGGCCAGCGAGAGCGACCTCTGAGTCTCCTTCCAGATAGAGGAAAAGTCCCGGGTCAAATCATCTACGGCAGGGACTCCAGACGAAGTGGGGATAGGGAGGGGGGGAAGTGGGTGACGGCCGTACACCACTAAGAATGGAGACTTGGCGGATGACTCAGAGTCTTTGAAATTGTACGAAAATTCGGCCCAGGGTAACAGGTCAACCCAATCATCTTGGCGGGAGGAGACAAAATGTCGCAGGTAGTCACCAAGGATTTGGTTTACTCTCTCCACTTGTCCATTAGATTGCGGGTGGTAGGCGGAGGAAAAATTCAATTTAATCTTTAATTGGGTGCAGAGTGCTCTCCAGAATTTCGAGACGAATTGAACGCCTCCATCGGAGACGATATGTGTAGGCAGTCCGTGGAGACGAAAAATGTGCAAAAAAAAATGCTTCGCCAATTGTGGCGCAGAAGGAAGGCCAGGGAGAGGAACGAAATGGGCCATTTTGGAGAATCGATCAACAGCCACCCAGATGACAGTGTTGCCATGGGATACAGGAAGGTCAGTGACGAAGTCCATCGCTATGTGTGACCAAGGCTGTTCGGGAACTGGCAGAGGAAGAAGAAGACCCGAGGGTCTTTGGCGAGGAATTTTATCACGTGCGCAGACAGTACAGGAGCGTACGAAGTCAGTCACATCTTTTTCAAGGGAAGGCCACCAATAGTGTCTGTCAATCAACTGAGTGGATTTTTTGACTCCAGCGTGACCTGCCAGGTGGGAGGAGTGACCCCATTTGAGAATCCGGAGGCGAAGACGTGGAGGAACAAAGGTTTTTCCTGGAGGAACTGGTGCCAGGGAAGCCGGAGCAGCAGAGATCAGACACTCAGGGGAAACGATGTGTTGAGGAGCGGTTTCTGCCTCCGTGGCATCAGTGGAACGAGAAAGGGCATCCGCCCTGACATTCTTGTCTGCAGGACGAACATGTATCTGGAAATTAAAGCGAGCGAAGAACAATGACCACCTGGCCTGGCGAGGATTTAAACGCTGGGCGGACTGCAGGTATGACAGATTTTTGTGGTCAGTGTAGATGGTGATCGGGTGGAGAGACCCTTCCAGGAAATGCTTCCACTCCTCGAGTGCCATTTTAATGGCCAGCAATTCTCGGTCACCAATAGCGTAATTTTTTTCAGGAGGGGAAAATGTTTTAGAGAAAAAACCGCAGGGGACGTTTTTCCCTTTAGCATTTTTCTGAAGAAGAACCGCTCCGGCTCCAACTGAAGAGGTATCCACCTCGAGGAAGAATGGCTTCAGAGGATCAGGTCTGGTCAAGACTGGTGCGCAGGCGAAGGCGGCCTTAAGGCGAGTAAAAGCTTCTTCTGCTTGGGAAGGCCAGGATCTCGGATTCGCATCTTTCTTGGTCAAGGCCACTATGGGGGCCACGATAGTGGAGAAGTGGGGGATAAACTGACGGTAGTAATTAGCGAATCCGAGGAAGCGCTGGATAGAGCGAAGTCCAGAGGGGCGTGGCCAATCCAAGACTGCGGAGAGCTTATCGGGGTCCATTTGAAGACCCTGTCCTGAGACCAGATATCCTAGGAAAGGAAGACAGGTACGTTCAAAGAGGCATTTCTCAATTTTGGCATAGAGATGGTTAACTCGGAGGCGCTGGAGCACTTGGCGAACATGGAGGCAGTGTTCCTCTAGGTTGGAGGAGAAGATTAGAATGTCATCGAGATAGACCACCACGCAGGTATACAACAAGTCCCGGAAGATCTCATTGACAAAGTCTTGGAAGACTGCGGGGGCGTTGCAAAGACCGAATGGCATGACCAGGTATTCGAAGTGACCATCTCTAGTGTTAAAAGTAGTTTTCCACTCATCTCCTTCACGAATTCTGATGAGATTGTACGCGCCCCTGAGGTCAAGCTTGGTAAAAATCTTTGCTCCGCGCAGCCGGTCAAAGAGTTCCGAGATGAGTGGCAGAGGGTAGCGGTTCTTTATGGTGATCTTATTGAGCACGTGGTAGTCAATACAAGGGCGTAGCGACCCATCCTTCTTGGCAACAAAGAAGTATCCTGCTCCAGCAGGAGAAGAAGACTTCCTGATGAAACCTTTTTTGAGATTCTCCTGAATATATTCCGTCATGGCCTCCGTTTCAGGAGCGGAGAGAGGGTAAATCCTGCCACGAGGCGGCGTGGTCCCAGGGAGCAAGTCAATAGGGCAGTCGTAGGGCCTATGTGGTGGTAGGACCTCTGCCTGTTTTTTGCAAAAGACGTCAGAAAAGTCTTGATAGGCCTTTGGAAGACCGAGCAAAGGAGAAGCAACAGAGACTTGGCTGGTGGGAAGCGACTGAAGGCAGCGAGAGTGGCAGGAAGAACCCCAGGATTTTATGTCCCCCGTGGTCCAGTCGAGGGTAGGAGAATGCCGCTGGAGCCAGGGTAAGCCAAGGAGGATGTCTGAGGTGCAATTAGGCAGGACAAAGAACTCAATCCTTTCTTGATGGAGAACCCCCACGGTCATGCGTACGGGGGCCGTGCGGTAACGCACGGTAGAATTCAGGTGTTCTCCGTTAACTGAGGAAATGTAGAAGGGCTTGACTAGACGGACAACAGGGATGTTAAACCGGTTAATGAAGGAGGCTTTTATGAAATTTCCAGTTGAACCAGAGTCCAAGAATGCATCCGCAGAGAAGGAGGCTTTATCAGCTGGAGAAATCCGCACTGGAATAATCAGGCGTGGAGAGGAAGAATTTACACCCAGTGACGCCTCTCCCAGAATTTACACCCAGTGACGCTGAGGACGAATGGGACAGTCCTTTAGGAAATGTTCAGAGCTCGCACAGTATAGGCATAAGTTCTCATTCCTCCGGCGAGTCCTCTCTTGCTGGGTCAGGCGAGACCGGTCCACTTGCATGGCCTCCTCAGCGGGAGGCACAGTAACAGGCTGCAAAGAATGCTGCAAGAGAGGAGCCAGGCGCGGGTATCGCCTGGTGCGAACGAGATCTTTCTCCTGGCGGACCTCCTGACGTCTCTCAATGTAGCGCATATCAATGCGGGTAGCCAGGTGGATTAGTTCAGTCAGGGAGGAGGGTATCTCTCGTGCGGCCAGACAATCCTTGATACGGCTGGATAAACCTTTTTGAAAGGTCGCGCAGAGAGCTTCATTGTTCCAGGCCAACTCAGCGGCCAAAGTCCGGAATTGTATGGCATATTCGCCCACAGTTGAGTCTCCTTGGACAAGGTTCAGTAAAGCAGTTTCTGCGGATAAAGCACGGGCAGGTTCCTCAAAGACACTGCGGACTTCAGAAAAGAAGGACTGGACTGAGGCAGTGGCAGGATCATTGCGGTCCCAAAGCAGCGTGGCCCAGGCCAAGGCCTTCCCGGAAAGTAGACTGATGACGAACGCCACCTTAGACCGTTCAGTGGGGAATTGGTCAGACAACATCTCCAAGTGCAGGGAGCATTGAGACAGGAATCCCCGGCAATTTTTAGAGTCCCCGTCAAACTTGTCTGGGAGAGACAGGCGGACTCTAGTGGAAGAAGCAGCAGCTCGGAGAGGAGGAGATGCTGGAGCTGGCGGTTGAGGCTGTGGAGGCAGGAGCTGTTGAATCATGGCGGTCAACTGCGACAGCTGTTGTCCTTGTTGAGCAATTTGCTGGGACTGCTGGGCAACCACGGAGGTGAGATCAGCGAGGCTTGGCAGCAGTACCTCAGCGGGATCCATGGCCGGATCTACTGTCAGGATCCGGGCTAGGGGCTGGTGATGACACTGGAGGTGGATCCCCTGTACCAGAGAGGCGATGACGCGGGCCGTACTGGGGAATCGGTTCTAAGCAGTTACTGGTGTTCACCAGAGCCCACCGCAAAGCAGGATGGACTTGCTGCGGCAGTAACTACCAGCTCGTGTTCCCCAGTAGTGACTCGACCTCTCTGGCAGCTGAGACTGGCGCGGTACACAAGGACTAGACAGAGGCGAGGTCAGACGTAGCAGAAGGTCTGGGCAGGCAGCGAGGTTCGTAGTCAGGGGCAACAGCAGAAGGTCTAGGTACACAGGCTTGGGACACAGTATAACGCTTTCTCAGGGCACAAGGCAACAAGATCCGTCGAGGAGAGGAAGGGGATGTGGGTTTTTATACATTAGGGCGTGATTGGGCCAGGCACCAATTAGTGGTGCACTGGCCCTTTAAATTTAAGCAAGTCGGCGCGCGCGCGCCCTAGGGAGCGGGACCGCGCGCGCTGGGAGGAAGCAGACGGGAGCGAGAGCTGAGAGAGAGACGGGGCGCAATTCAAGGGTGGACACGAGCCGTGCCTCGGATCGCGTCCCCTCCGGGGACCAGAGAGCAGCGCTCGCGGTCAGCAATGCCGACCGGAGCGCTGCAGCCAGAGGAACGCCGTGAGCGCTCCGGGAAGGCAGCGGCACCCGGAGCGCTCGGCGTGACAATATGTAATATTCTAGGTTCTAGCCACCTTTTGCTTTGATTACTGCTTAGCACACTCTTGGCATTCTCTTGATGAGCTTCAAGAGGTAGTCACCTGAAATGGTCTTCCAACAGTCTTAAAGGAGTTCCCAGAGACGCTTAGCACTTGTTGGCCCTTTTTGCCTTCACTCTGCTGTCCAGCTCACCCCAAACCATCTCGATTGGGTTCAGGTCCGGTGACTGTGGAGGCCAGGTCATCTGGTGCAGCACCCCATCACTCTCCTTCTTGGTCAAATAGCCCTTACACAGCCTGGAAGTGTTTGGGGTCATTGTCCTGTTGAAGAATAAATGATGGCCCAACTAAACGCAAACCGGATGGAATAGCATGCCGCTGCAAGATGCTGTGGTAGCCATGCTGGTTCAGTATGCCTTCAATTTTGAATAAATCACCAACAGTGTCACCAGAAAAGCCCCCCCACATCATCACACCTCCTCCTCCACACCAGCACACCTGTGAAGTGAAAACCATTTCAGGTGACTACCTCTTGAAGCTCAACAAGAGAATGCCAAGAGTGTGCAAAGCGGTAATCAAAGCAAAAGGTGGCTACTTTGAAGTACCTAGAATATGACATATTTTCAGTTGTTTCACACTTTTTGTTATGTATATAATTCCACATGTGTTAATTCATAGTTTTAATGCCTTCAATGTGAATCTACAATTTTCATAGTCATGAAAATAAAGAAAACTCTGAATGAGATGGTGTGTCCAAACTTTTTTCTGTACTGTATGCCCAGCACTCAAACTTACATTTGATTCCAATAAGATACATCATCTTAGTCTGAAGATATCAGTTATATGAAGAACCAGCTGGATTTGTGAACAGAGATGTCACTGTCTTCATGTAGGGTAAGGGATAGTGTGTCCTGAGCTTACCCAGAACTTCTTTTCCTTCCTACTTGCATAGCTGCCCTAAGCAGCGGATCTACAACTTGGCGCCAGTCCCTCTGCTAGACTAAAGTGCAGGGGTATCATAAATAAAAACAAGCAACAGAACAGTACGAGGTTGGGGACACAGGTCAGGATATGGAAGGTTAGCAAGCTAACAAAGACAGGGAACCAGGATACAGAAACGACAGGAATTCAAAATAGTAAACAGATAACATGGAAACATAGCGGCATGTGTATAGTGCACATACTGTACAACAACCTCAGGACCAAAGCAATAACAGCAGGTATGAGAATATGAACAAAACTGGATACTAGGAGACTATAGCGGCAAGAATTACCAAAAATGAAGGAAATGGACAGAGAAACTTAAGTCAGACACTTTATAGACATGGAGAAATTCAAAATACAAACAGGTATAAATACAAGTCAAGATACTAAACAGATCAGGATTCACTAGAACTAATTTACACAAGGCACAGGAACTAAACCAGACTACAGATTAGGGGCAAAGCAAAAAGCTATGGTTCAGGACCTAACCTAGTAACATAGTAACATAGTTCATAAGGTTGAAAAAAGACCAGAGTCCATCAAGTTCCACCTATATCCCTAATGAGTCCCTACTGAGTTGATTTAGAGGAAGGCAAAAAACCCTCATCTTAGAGGTAAAAAATCCTTCCCGGCTCCAAATATGGCATCAGAATAAATCCCTGGATGAACATTTTGTCCCTAAACATCTAATATCCATAACCTGTAATGTTATTACTCTCCAAAAATGCATCCAGACCCCTTTTGAACTCTTTTACCGAGTTCACCATGACCACCTCCTCCGGGAGAGAATTCCACAGTCTCACTGCTCTTACAGTAAAGAACCCCCGTCTGTGCTGGTGTAGAAACCTTCTTTCCTCTAAACATAGAGGATGCCCCCTTGTTATAGATACAGTCTTGGGTATAAATAGATCATGGGAGAGATCTCTGTACGGCCCCCTGATATATTTATACAAAGTTATTAGGTCGCCCCTAAGCCTTCTTTTTTCTAAACTAAATAACCCTAATTCTGATAATCTTTCTGGGTACTGTAGTCCTCCCATTCCCCGTATTACTCTGGTTGCCCGTCTTTGAACCCTCTCCAGCTCCACTATATCTTTCTTGTACACTGGTGCCCAGTACTGTAGACAGTATTCTATGTGTGGTCTGACTAGTGATTTGTACAGCGGTAGAATTATTTCCTTGTCGTGGGCATCTATGCCCCTATTGATGCACCCCATGATTTTATTTGCTTTGGCAGCAGCTGTCCGACACTGGTCACTACAGCTAAATTTACTATTAACTAAGACTCCCAAGTCCTTTTCCATGTCAGTCATCCCAAGTGTGCTCCCATTTAATACATAATCCCACCCTGGATTTTTCCTCCCCATGTGCATTACCTTACATTTATCAGTGTTGAACATCATCTGCCACTTCTCAGCCCAAACCTCCAACCTATCCAGATCCATTTGTAACAGTGCACTGTCCTCTATTGTGTTTACCACTTTACAGAGTTCAGTGTGGTAGCCCTTGGGGGGTGTACGATAGGGATGGTAAGGTGTTGAGATATATGAGGGGTTAATATTAACCCAGTCACTCGTGACGCCAGGGTGAGGGCTGGTATGCTGAATCTATGTTCCGGCCTATCGCCGCCCTTCCCAGAAGCGATAGGTGCAATGAAATGACTGAAGGTCCACAGGCAGACTTAACTTGAAATTGAATAACTTTACTGCAGTGCTTGCAATATCCAATGCGTAGTAACAGTCTCATATAACAGTTCTTAGATTGCTTAGCGACTGGCAGAAGTTGCGGACCTAGCATTAAACTTATAGTCTCTGAATTTAGGGAGTGATGTGCAGATTTAGGGGAAATATTGGGTCTGGTGATACTGCAGAGTGCTTAGGGGATGACACACTCTATAATTTAGATCATTCAGCCGTTGCCGCAAGGCTCAGGCCTAACTCACTGTGACTACTGCAATATTGGTCTTCTCTCATCAAGAGCCAGGAGAAAGAGAGCGAGAAGATGGCCGCCGCTCCCTTATATGAAATAAAAAAAGCACAAACGGATGCGCTCCGTAGTGTAACACCAAAGGTGAGTTGGTAACGCTAAGTGTGAATTGCGCTTACCACATGAAGTTGTACTCCAACCAAGTACAACAATGGAACAGGGCGTATCATCAAAGGGTCTCTGCAGCTTCGTCCCGCTGAAATAGAATCACGATAAAAACAAGCAATCTCCAGTCAGCAGAGCGGGATCAATGGAAGCGCTGAGACCAGATAAGAAGTTAAAAGGATTTATTTCCCATAATGCAATGCGTTTCGCGGTCACCCGCTTCCTCAGGCATGCTGGGTTTAGCAGATTACAAGGTATATATAGGGAAAAGGGGTTAACCCCTTCAAGGAGGAAAATTAAATTAACCCCTTGAGGGGTCAAGCCCTTTAAGCCCTTCACAACAAGATAGAAGCACATAATAACATCACAACAAAGTACCCAATAAAACAAATACAATACAATTAAAAACAAATATTAAATTTTAACAAAAAAATATAAAAAATATTATAGTACTATATATATAAAAAAAAAAAAGTAAAAAAAATAATAATATTTTTTTTTTCCTTTATTTTTAAATTTTTTTTCTCCTTTATTTATTTTTTTTTAATTTTTTTCCTCTTTCCTCTTTTTTCTCTTCGATGTTTTAACGGGCATTTTCCAGTGTCTCGTTAAGACCATCTGGAAATAAAGTAACCAAAGAAAAAATCCAGAAGGATTCCCTATTACTAAAAACTGGAATAGTTTCTAGTATAGTCAGCTTTAAAACATCAATGCATCTATCATCGTATACAGCGATTAAATAATAGGGAATCCTTCTGGATTTTTTCTTTGGTTACTTTATTTCCAGATGGTCTTAATGAGACACTGGAAAATGCCCGTTAAAACATCGAAGAGAAAAAAGAGGAAAGAGGAAAAAAAAAAAATAATAAATAAATAAAGGAGAAAAAAATGGGAAAAATAAAGGAAAAAAATATGTATAATTTTTTAAAAATTTTTTTTATATATAGTACTATAATATTTGTAATATTTTTTTGTTAAAATTTAATATTTGTTTTTAATTGTATTTTATTTGTTTTATTGGGTACTTTGTTGTGATGTTATTATGTGCTTCTATCTTGTTGTGAAGGGCTTAAAGGGCTTGACCCATCAAGGGGTTAATTTAATTTTCCTCCTTGAAGGGGTTAACCCCTTTTCCCTATATATACCTTGTAATCTGCTAAACCCAACATGCCTGAGGAAGCGGGTGACCGTGAAACGTGTTGCATTATGGGAAATAAATCCTTTTAACTTCTTATCTGGTCTCAGCGCTTCCATTGATCCCGCTCTGCTAACTGGAGATTGCATGTTTTTATCGTGCTCCCTTATATGGGCAGGGGGCGTGGCGATTCTGATTGGTCCGAACGTCTGTCATTCACCAGTACATGGTGTGATGGGATTGCTTACATCACAGGATCTATATACATTATAAAACCAGAATGAGGCTAGAGATACCAAAGTGAGGCCTGGAACGCATCTAGAATGAGGCTTGGAATGCATCACATGACCCGAAGGCCCTGCGACACCATGGAAACAAGTAATTAACCTTTTATATACAGAAATAATACTATATACACTATTCTATGGACAAATTAGAAATCTATATACTATAATAGAGGCGATTAGGGGCGGACTGACTAACAGAGATTACTAAGTCCTAGGGACTCTGGCTACGGGGACTCATAGATAAATAAGTACCGTATGAAATGCGGTACTGGGACACCACATTAGTATCATCTGCAAAGATTGCTACTTTACTATTCAACCCCTCTACAAGGTCATTAATAAATATATTAAATAGAATATATTAAATAGAATTAAATATATTAACATAGAGGAAATCAAACTGCAAACCGACCGAATACAGGCCCAGAATTACACAGAGACTGGTGTAAACACAAACAAGATACAAGTTTACATCACAGAAACAAAACTAGACAGGAATCAACCGACCAAGGTGCAAACACTTTGGGCCTCATTCCCTAAGGCTTTTCCAGTAGATTTTGTAGGGTTTTTTGTGTCCCATATGCTGAGCGTTAAGATTTCTAACTATCCACTTTACTCAGAAAACACTACAATCCGGGAAATCAGGGAAAAAGGGGCATGTCTGCAGATAAACCTACATTTTCCAAAGAAACTTACAAATTTACTAAGGTTTCCACATAGATGTGATGTATTTGAGATTTGGAAAACTTGACAGCTCAGAGCATGTGTAAAAAGAGAAAATCACAGGGAAAATCGCTAAATACAAGATGCAATAGTACATACTATAGACAAAAACCTGTCAGAAACAAAAACCCACAAAGAAAACTACACTCCACTCTTAAAGGAGATCTGTAGTGCTCTGAACTTATCCCCTATCTAAAAGGATAGGGGATAAGTTATTGATCACAGGGGGTCCGAGTGCTGGGATACATGGAGGGGTGTGCCGGCTGCCGGGTCATGCGGGGACGGAACGTCCCGTTTCCTGTACACTGACGCGGCCTCGTACAGGAGATCGTGGGGGGCCCAGTGCTCAGACCCCCCACGATCTATAACTTATCCCCTATCCTTCGTATAGGGGATATGTTCAGAGCACTACAGATCTCCTCTAAGGTCCAATAACTGGACAATCAGAACAAGGCTAAAAGCTAAACAAACGGATCCAGTCAAAAAAAAGCCTTGGCTATACAAGGTGCAAGTGTGAACAGAAGCAGAAACAGTAAAGCAGAAACTGAAATAAAAACAGAAAATCAAGGGCAAGGGCAGAAGGATGAGGAGGATAGAAATACCCCTCCTCAGCTGCTGTTTTGCCCAATTTATCAAGAGGGCAACATGCACAGCCTAAACCCATTTAGAAATTCACAGTAGTTCTCCGTCACCAGTAAAGGGTCTTCTGATAAGCCTCAAGAAGGTCCTAAACCATATAATGGATTGCACCATTGTTACCACTCCATGATCTCGTACCATAGGGAACCTCCAGCTTTACTTTGTGCAAGATCAGTAAATAAATAAATAAAGCAAACTTTGCAATAGAAGTAACAGAATCTTAGAAAAGCAATTGAAGAGGTTATCCCAAGAAAATAACTTATCACTTGTCATCAGGATGGGTATTAAGTATCTGATTGATGAGGGTTTCACCACTCCATTCACTTGCCAAGGAACTGGAAAAAATAGCCAAGTATAGCACTTAGCTGTCTTTGGCAATTCCATATGCGTTTAACCTAACTTGGGGGACAAGGGATCCATGTTTTCGTGATCGGTGGCAGTACCGGTGGTTGGACCCCAACTTATAAGAGTTTATCGCCAATCATGTGGATTGGGGATAAGTTGTAATTTTGGGATAACTCCATTTGACCATGCCGGGGAAAAGACAACAAAAACGTTTGTTTTCTACTCTCTTAAAGGGGTACTCCCGTGCCCCAGCCTTCTGAACGTCTGGTTCAAAAGGCTTGGAGCAGCAGCTGCGACGTCACACCACGCCCCCTCGTGACATCGCGGTTGCTTCTCCAAGCCTTTTGAACTGGATGTTTAGAAGGCTGGGGCACGGGAGTACCCCTTTAAGCCTCTTGCTCCACTGCTACACTACAGGTACCAAGTATCTTTGGTCTTCCAAAGTCCTCCACTTTGTTACCAGTTCCTAACACAGTAAAAAGTTTAGCAACAGCTGTAGGCATCCTGCCTTACAGTCTCACTCTTTTTCATTTGTAGCATTTTTGTGATCAGCTGTCACCATCAGAGGGCGCTGCTGCTGTCCACACAACTGTCCTCCAGCGGCCACTACAGGTGAAATGTTGTATTACATGCCAGCTATTAAAATATAAAAAAACAGAGTCCTCCAGAATGAGAGCTGCCCTTTTTTTTTTTTTACTATGATGTTCTTATAGTGCATATGCATTTCAAGTGACTGTATGTTTTCTACACATGTCTGATCAGCATATTTGCTTCTTAACTTCTTTAACAGGAAACAACAGAATTTCGCTGGCAGCCAGTGTCTTAGATGAATGGCAAATCTCCAGCGTCCCCCCCTGAGAGGTCTCCAGTCTTCCAGTCTGTGCACACAACATGATGCTTTGTGTGTTTTATTTATAGGTGATGTCCCAGAAGCATGGAGGACTGCAGAAGTGCTATGCCCTGCGGGCTGCTGTCAGGAGAGAGATGGCACACAGCGGGCGATCTTCTCACTCGGGGAGCGTTCCCACAGACCAGATTTCAATGTTTATTCATTTAGAAAAAAAAAAGGAAAAGGCTTTTAAAGCTCTCAGTCTTGGGGAGCTTCACTTTTATTTCACAATATGGTGCAGCTTTCCTGATGTTCAGCTCCAGCCCTGGTGTATAATTAAAAGTTAATGGCCGTGTATTAGGAGTTATGCTTTGTGATATAAAACCAGTAAAACCTTACGCCATTTCTTTT
Source organism: Hyla sarda (assembly GCF_029499605.1). NCBI lineage: Eukaryota > Metazoa > Chordata > Amphibia > Anura > Hylidae > Hyla > Hyla sarda. Next base: position 485,428,433 of record NC_079190.1, on the reverse strand, counting down.
TCTTTCTTATCTTTATTTTACCTGAAGCATATTTTATACCTGAAAAAATAAACTATATTCAACTATATCATTTTTTTCCCCTATTATATAAATATATATATATATATATATATATATATATATATATATATATATATTTTTTTTTTTTTTTTTTTACTTAAAGGGGTACTCTGGTGGGAATTTTTTTTTCTAATCAACTGGTGGCAGAAAGTTAAACAGATTTGTAAATTAGTTCTATTTAATAAAAATCTTTATCCTTCTAGTACTTATCAGCTGCTGTATGCTTCAGAGAAAGTTGTGTAGTTATTTCCATTCTGACAACAGTGCTCTCTGCTGACACATCTGTCCGTGTCAGGAACTGTCCAGAGCAGGAGCAAATCCCCATAGCAAATTTCCCCTGCTCTGGAGAGTTCCAGACATGGACAGAGGTGGCAGCAGAGAGTACTGTGGTCAGACGGAAAGAACTACACAACTTCTGACGAAGAGGGGGTCTCCGCCCCTCGAAACGCGTTATCCCTTGGAATTACTTGCATGAATAAATATCTCTATAGATACCCGACTTTGGGGATGATCATTCTACATTTCTTCACTGAAAAGGAGCGCTTCTCAGCACCGCATTTTTTCGGATCATAGATCCCACCTTCCTTCCTCACTAACCAGACGTCCAGGACCAGTTCCCGAGACAACCAGGTGCCAGCAGCCCTTTCACTACTACGTGCTTCCCAGATATCTGGGACCAAAGCCTACAACAGTGTTGTGTTTGTAACAAAACACCACCAGGTGAGCATACTAAAACCTGTTCACCTACATATATATTCCTAATATCACAGAATCATGGCACATTAGTGCACTTTTTCTTCTGTTTTCTTCTATTGCATATATCCGAGTCTTTGCACAACTTCTGGAGCATACAGCAGCTGATAAGTACTAGAAGGATTATATATATATATATATATATATATATATTTATATATATAAATATAATTTTATAGCCTCAGGTGCTTTGATTCCAATAATGTTTTTCGCTTTCTTGCTATGCCCCCCCTGGTTCCTAAGAAGTTTAACTATTTGGTTGCACTTTTCACTGACTAGTCATGATGGTGGGAACGTATTGTAAAATAGGTTGTGAATACTCGGCTTGAGGTTGGGGGGGGGGGGGTTGGTAGATGGGTATAAAGAACCTCATTATCACACCACTCTGAAAATGATTAATACACCCTCAGCCTCCTAATTACACCCCTCAGCTTAGCATCGCAACCCAAAAAAGTTTCCACCCATCTGACTATTCAGTGAAAAGTGTAGATAGTCAACCAAATAGTAAAACCTCTATACCTCAGGAACTGGATGCAACATAGCAAGAACATAAAAATGTTGGCATCAGGGCACCCAAGGCTACAAAATTATATTAAAAAAACTTATTTTTTGTGGACTTAACACAGGTCCTTTTAAAATTTTAATGAGATGAATATATTTTTGTGTAGACATACCTAAAACTTAAAGGGGGTACTCTGCCCCTATACATCTTATCCCCTATCCAAAGGATAGGGAATAAGATGTCTGATCGCTGGATTCCACCGCTGGGGACCCCCCCGCAATCTTGGCTGTGGCACCCCAGACATCCGATGCATGGAGCAAACTTCGTGCCGTGCCGGATGACTTGCATGGAGGGGGAGGGGCCGTGGCGTCACAAGCGGGGTGCTGAAGTGATGTCACGAGCCTCCGACGCTGCACCTGACGCTCTAAACGAATGCCGGGTGCAGCAGGTAGATCGTGGGGGTTCCCAGAGGCGGTGCCCCCATGATCAGACATCTTATCCCCTATCATTTGGATAGGGGATAAGATGTCTAGGGGCGGAGTACCTCTTTAAAGTGTCTGGGTCCAATGCAAAATGTGCACACCTACCATGTGCCATTTATACTACTGGAGTGTTCATATGAGGCAGAGGTGTCTTTAGTCCCCCTCATACACCAGGACCACCCCTACACCCCCTGTGTCCAGAAAAATATGTGCTTTATAGTCGGTAGGTTCACTTTAAATCCTTCCTAAGTACTTTGCATTACCTTAACACCCAACACTGCACAGTAGCTGAACGTTACCTAGACATGACTGAAGGATTATAACATTACGGTTAATCTGCTGAGGTTACATGTGCCCCTCCGAGGGGATGAGGCGGATGAAGGGAAATCCCATCTGAGACAATTCTGTAATTACATCTACAAGTGTCTATTGAATGAAATGACTGTAAGAACAGATATTATTGGGAGCAGATAAGCAGAATATATTACTTTCCCATTACCCGAGATGTTTATTATGTTCCTTTTTAATCTCAGAAATGACCTGAACAATTTCACTAATGTCTTTCAGCAACGAGATCAATGGAGAGATGAACTTGTATTGGAGAAGCTGCAGCAAAACTCATAAATGTCAGCCAAAATACATGTATCCCTAAATGCAGACCCTCCCCTGTCATCTCTGGTATCACCCAGTCTGTTATTTTATTCCTTATGTTTTATACCCAAGCAGCACTAGTTCCATGGTCTATAAATGACCAATGACTACTGCACCTTTGTTGGCAGCCTTCATTATCCATCATATGTCTAGATGTGACATGGGCAAATAACAATTGGTACATGCCCTCATCATCTCCCACTTGGGCTACTGCTCCTCAGTGATCATCCATCAAACTCTCAATCCATCCTCAACTCTGCTGCTCGATTAATTCACCTCTCCGGCTAACCATTGCCCAACAAATTAAATTTAAACTATTCCCCACAACATACAACAATCCAACACACATCTCCAACAAAACGTCAGGATCAAGCAAGCGCTGGGACTCTTCAAGGTGAAAAAGGATTTATTACCCCTAACGCAACGCGTTTCGCTGTAACTCATCTTCATCAGGCATATTGGGAACAAGGAAGGTCAGTGGTATTTATATGACACCATTAACCCTTACATAAACATACAAAAGTATACAGAAATATATAAACAATACGAAAAAAATATATAAATACAAAGTATTCAATGCAAAATATTGAAATTCATGAAATCCACAGTATTTAAACATACATAAAACACAGGAACTGTCACATGTTAACGTGCGTTGTGGTAACGGGGTGTGACGCAGGGCAGATGGAATTACCCTAGGGGCAGAAGGCATTAACCCCTTGTGTTTGTGACGCCAGGGCATGGTTTATCCTCGATACCACCTGAAGGTATATTGCTGAATCCTGGGCTATATATAGAATTAAGGAACATCCAATAAGGCAGTGATGCAAAATAATATATATGTTATTCACCACATCAAAAACTAAATTAGATTCTTGTTTTTTTTAGAGTGTGAACTGGGACCTTCTGGTTCTGTGTTTTTTTTTTCCACCCCTACAGCGTCTAAAACAAATTTTCTTTTTACTGATTTCCCTTGGACAGATTGGAAATATTGGGTAATGTGGTTCGAAGTTGTCCGCTCCTGGATTTGATGGTGTGCCGCAGTGCTGACAATTACAGGATGGGAGTCCAAAAAATGAATTGAATCAGAACAGTTTTCAGTACTATTATTCACTATAGTCGGTGTAGATACATCATGTACAGTAAGGATAGAACTATTAAGAGTATCCTACTCAATAATAGAATCTTCAACCAATTAAACCAATACCATTCGAGGTAATCGAGGAGACTGATAAGCATGTGTTCACACACTGTGGTGGTACGGTAACATCCGACAAATCATCAGCTGAACCAGCAACACCCGCTGGTGTGGTCAACATGCTGCTCGGAACAAGAGAAACAACAGAAGCTGCACCAATGGAACCCTTAGAAGTGACCTTGGCATAGCTTATACCAGATGTCGAATTGGTTAGCAAATTAGAGGCACCAAAATCTTTCGGATTTTTCTTATGGAACTTAGAATTGTAAATCATCTGACTGCCACTCGAAGACTTAGATTTATTATTACCGTGAGGATGACTCTGATGGAAGGAATCATTTCTATTTTTATTATTATTTTTAGGAATAGCTCCTAATGATTGAGGTCTCAAGCTAACATCAGCACAGGTGGTAGAATTATTCACCTGTGTTACAGACAAAATTTCCTGTGCATGGTGCGAATTCACATTAGGGGTAGACACCATAGAATCCCCTGATAGGTTTGTATTATGTGGATATACCTTTTTCTTGTTATTGTTGGTAGTACTGTCAATAGATGTCACATTATGTTGGTTATATTTAGGCCATTTCGGTACCTGGCCATAAGCATAGTCATTTTTGTCCCTGTTAAATGTATGGACCTTTTTATTGATGGTATCTAATTTTAGTTTTTTCAAACTATTTAATACCAGATGATCCAATCTTTTAAATTCACTACAATGACTAAACTGTAGCAAAGGATCTCTAATATTACAAGCAGTGAGCATATAGCTCATGGATAAGGTATTTCTTTTTTTACGAAGGTGTTCACTCATACCTCGTGAGCAGGACTCAAGATGTACCTCCCATTCACCGGTAAAAACAGTATCATTAGGAAATGAAGATTCAATGGGAGGACATAATCCTCTTGGTGAAATATGATAAAAAAAATATCTAGTTAAAAATAGCACATCAACACTATGCTGTATTCCCAATTTACAAGCATCCTCACATTGCTTAAAAAGTTCATTCCAACGATTAAGATCCAGTTCAGACAATGCGTCATGATTCGTCTCCACTAAAGAAACCAGATCAATTGCAATAGTCCCGATGAGTTGGGAAATAATGTTATCAAGAGTGGATTCTTGATCCAATATACTGTAAATTCCATAATGGCGCACTAAAACTTCGCCACACAACACGAACAGTAAAGAAAACGTAAAGACTCAATCAAAAGTCAAACCCGTAAGGGTGAGTGGAGCTCAGCATCCAAGGCAACTGATTGCAGACATCACAATTACGGTGCAGCTGTTGACCAAATGATTCCTTAGGAATCCAAAAGGAGGAACTTGAGACAGCAACTAAAACAGAGGGAATGAGCGCTCCATAGTGTGATACCGTTTATAAAACATAAATTAGAGACCAGTGTGGCTGGTGCTCACCAACAGTGGTTGTAATGTCCACATACAACTATGGTGTCAGTGTGATAAGAATGAGCATGTGAGACCCTGCAGCCGCTCCTGGCACAATAGACAGCAATTCCAAACACACCTCCAACAGAACGTCAGGATCAAGCAAAGCGCTAGGACTCTTCAAGGCTAAAAAGGACTTATTACTCATAATGCAAAGCGTTTCGCAGTAACTCCGCAGACCCATATAATGGCTTGTTTTTTGCGCCACCAATTCTACTTTGTAATGACATCAGTCATTTTACCCAAAAATCTACAGCGAAAACCTACAAACCTTTTTGTGGGACAAAATTTAAAAAAAATTTTTAGCTTTTGGGGGCTTCCGTTTCTACACAGTGCCTTTTTCGGTAATAAATGACACCTTATCTTTATTCTTAAATTATATTAAAATGATACCCTACTTATATAGGTTTGATTTTGCCATACTTCTGAAAAAAATCATAACTACATGCACGGAAATAAATACGTTTAAAAATGTCCTCTTCTGACCCCTATAACTTTTTTATTTTTCTGCATACAGGGATGTATGAGGGCTCAATTTCTGCACCGTGATCTGAAGGTTTTATTGGTACCATTTCTGTTACGCCGAGCGCTCCGGGTCCCCGCTCCTCCCCGGAGCGCTCGCTACACTCTCGTTACTGCAGCGCCCCGGTCAGATCCACTGACCGGGTGCGCTGCGATACCGCCTCCAGCCGGGATGCGATTCGCGATGCGGGTGGCGCCCGCTCGCGATGCGCACCCCGGCTCCCGTACCTGACTCGCTCTCCGTCGGTCCTGTCCCGGCGCGCGCGGCCCCGCTCCCTAGGGCGCGCGCGCGCCGGGTCTCTGCGATTTAAAGGGCCACTGCGCCGCTGATTGGCGCAGTGGTTCTAATTAGTGTGTTCACCTGTGCACTCCATATATATACCTCACTTCCCCTGCACTCCCTCGCCGGATCTTGTTGCCCTTGTGCCTAGTGAAAGCGTTCCCTTGTGTGTTCCTAGCCTGTGTTCCAGACCTCCTGCCGTTGCCCCTGACTACGATCCTTGCTGCCTGCCCCGACCTTCTGCTACGTCCGACCTTGCTTCTGTCTACTCCCTTGTACCTCTGCCAGTTGTCGCTGACCTCACCACGGTGGTCGCCCAGCAGTCACAACAGATAGCGCAACAAGGCCACCAGCTGTCTCAACTGACCGTGATGCTACAGCAGCTACTACCACAGCTTCAGCAATCATCTCCTCCGCCAGCTCCTGCACCTCCTCCGCAGCGAGTGGCGGCTTCAGGCCTACGACTATCCTTGCCGGACAAATTTGATGGGGACTCTAAGTTTTGCCGTGGCTTTCTTTCACAATGTTCCCTGCACTTAGAGATGATGTCGGACCAGTTCCCTACTGAAAGGTCTAAGGTGGCTTTCGTAGTCAGCCTTCTGTCTGGAAAAGCTCTGTCATGGGCCACACCGCTCTGGGACCGCAATGACCCCGTCACTGCCTCTGTACACTCCTTCTTCTCGGAAATTCGTAGTGTCTTTGAGGAACCTGCCCGAGCCTCCTCTGCTGAGACTGCCCTGCTGAACCTGGTCCAGGGTAATTCTTCCGTTGGCGAGTACGCCATACAATTCCGTACTCTTGCTTCTGAACTATCCTGGAATAATGAGGCCCTCTGCGCGACCTTTAAAAAAGGCCTATCCAGCAACATTAAAGATGTTCTGGCCGCATGAGAAATTCCTGCTAATCTACATGAACTCATTCATCTAGCCACTCGCATTGACATGCGTTTTTCCGAAAGGCGTCAGGAGCTCCGCCAGGATATGGACTTTGTTCGCACGAGGCGTTTTTTCTCCCCGGCTCCTCTCTCCTCTGGTCCTCTGCAATCCGTTCCTGTGCCTCCCGCCGTGGAGGCTATGCAAGTTGACCGGTCTCGCCTGACACCTCAAGAGAGGACACGACGCCGCATGGAGAATCTCTGCCTGTACTGTGCCGGTACCGAACACTTCCTGAAGGATTGTCCTATCCGTCCTCCCCGCCTGGAAAGACGCACGCTGACTCCGCACAAAGGTGAGACAGTTCTTGATGTCTACTCTGCCTCTCCACGCCTTACTGTGCCTGTGCGGATATCTGCATCTACCTTCTCCTTCTCTACTATGGCCTTCTTGGATTCCGGATCTGCAGGAAACTTTATTTTGGCCTCTCTCATCAACAGGTTCAACATCCCGGTAACCAGTCTCGCCAGGCCCCTCTACATCAATTGTGTTAACAATGAAAGATTGGACTGTACCATACGTTACCGCACGGAGCCCCTTCTAATGTGCATCGGACCTCATCAAGAAAAAATTGAGTTCTTGGTCCTCCCCAATTGCACTTCCGAAATTCTCCTTGGACTACCGTGGCTCCAACGCCATTCCCCAACCCTGGATTGGTCCACGGGGGAGATCAAGAGCTGGGTTATCTCTTGTTTCAAGGACTGCCTTAAACCGGTTCCCAGTACTCCCTGCCGTGACCCTGTGGTTCCCCCTGTAACCGGTCTCCCTAAGGCCTATATGGACTTTGCTGATGTGTTTTGCAAAAAACAAGCTGAGACTCTACCTCCTCACAGGCCTTATGACTGTCCTATTGACCTCCTCCCGGGCACTACTCCACCCCGGGGCAGAATTTATCCTCTGTCCGCCCCAGAGACTCTTGCTATGTCTGAGTACATCCAGGAAAATTTAAAAAAGGGGTTTATCCGCAAATCCTCCTCTCCTGCCGGAGATGGATTTTTCTTTGTGTCCAAAAAAGATGGCTCCCTACGTCCTTGCATTGACTACCGCGGTCTTAATAAAATCACGGTAAAGAACCGCTACCCTCTACCTCTTATCTCTGAACTCTTTGATCGCCTCCAAGGTGCCCACATCTTTACCAAACTGGACTTAAGAGGTGCTTATAATCTCATCCGCATCAGGGAGGGGGATGAATGGAAAACGGCATTTAACACTAGAGATGGACACTTTGAGTATCTGGTCATGCCCTTTGGCCTGTGCAACGCCCCTGCCATCTTCCAAGACTTTGTTAATGAAATTTTTCGTGATCTCTTATATTCCTGTGTTGTTGTGTATCTGGACGATATTCTGATTTTTTCTGCCAACCTAGAAGAACACCGCCAGCATGTCCGCATGGTTCTTCAGAGACTTCGTGACAATCAACTTTATGCCAAAATGGAGAAATGTCTGTTTGAATGTCAATCTCTTCCTTTCCTAGGATACTTGGTCTCTGGCCAGGGACTACAAATGGATCCAGACAAACTCTCTGCCATCTTAGATTGGCCACGCCCGTCCGGACTCCGTGCTATCCAACGTTTTTTGGGGTTCGCCAATTATTACAGACAATTTATTCCACATTTTTCCACCATTGTGGCTCCTATCGTGGCTTTAACCAAGAAGAATGCCAATCCTAAGTCCTGGCTTCCTCAAGCGGAAGACGCCTTTAAACGGCTCAAGTCGACCTTTTCTTCTGCTCCCGTGCTCTCCAGACCTGACCCATCTAAACCCTTCCTATTGGAGGTTGATGCCTCCTCAGTAGGAGCTGGAGCGGTTCTTCTACAAAAAAATTCTTCCGGGCATGCTGTTACCTGTGGTTTTTTTTCTAGGACCTTCTCTCCGGCGGAGAGGAACTACTCCATCGGGGATCGAGAGCTACTGGCCATTAAATTAGCACTTGAGGAATGGAGGCATCTGCTGGAGGGATCTAAATTTCCAGTTATTATTTACACCGATCACAAGAATCTCTCCTATCTCCAGTCTGCCCAACGGCTGAATCCTCGCCAGGCCAGGTGGTTTCTGTTCTTTGCCCGGTTTAATTTTGAAATTCACTTTCGCCCTGCCGATAAGAACATCAGGGCCGATGCTCTCTCTCGTTCCTCGGATGCCTCGGAAGTAGAGCTCTCTCCGCAACACATCATTCCTCCTGACTGCCTGATCTCCACTTCTCCAGCCTCCATCAGGCAAACTCCTCCAGGGAAGACCTTCGTCTCTCCACGCCAACGCCTCGGAATCCTCAAATGGGGTCACTCCTCCCATCTCGCAGGCCATGCGGGCATCAAGAAATCCGTGCAACTCATCTCTCGTTTCTATTGGTGGCCGACTCTGGAGACGGATGTTGTTGATTTTGTGCGGGCCTGCACTGTCTGTGCCCGGGACAAGACTCCTCGCCAGAAGCCTGCTGGTCTCCTTCACCCTCTGCCTGTCCCCGAACAGCCTTGGTCTCTGATTGGTATGGACTTTATTACAGACTTACCCCCATCCCGTGGCAACACTGTTGTTTGGGTGGTCGTTGATCGATTTTCCAAGATGGCACATTTTATTCCTCTTCCTGGTCTTCCTTCAGCGCCTAACAATTTTTTGTACACATTTTTCGTCTTCACGGGTTGCCCACGCAGATCGTCTCGGATAGAGGCGTCCAATTCGTGTCAAAATTCTGGAGGGCTCTCTGTAAACAACTCAAGATTAAATTAAACTTTTCTTCTGCTTATCATCCTCAATCCAATGGGCAAGTAGAAAGAATTAACCAGGTCCTGGGTGATTATTTACGGCATTTTGTTTCCTCCCGCCAGGATGACTGGGCAGATCTTCTACCATGGGCCGAATTCTCGTATAACTTCAGAGTCTCTGAATCTTCTTCCAAATCCCCATTTTTCGTGGTGTACGGCCGTCACCCTCTTCCCCCCCTCCCTACTCCCTTGCCCTCTGGTTTGCCCGCTGTGGATGAAATAACTAATGATCTTTCCACCATATGGAAAGAGACCCAAAATTCTCTCTTACAGGCTTCATCACGCATGAAGAAGTTTGCTGATAAGAAAAGAAGAGCTCCCCCCATTTTTTCTCCTGGAGACAAGGTATGGCTCTCCGCTAAATATGTCCGTTCCCAGCTACAAATTGGGACCACGCTATCTTGGTCCTTTCAAAGTTTTGTGCCAGATTAATCCTGTCTCTTACAAACTTCTTCTTCCTCCTTCTCTTCGTATTCCTAATGCCTTTCATGTCTCTCTTCTTAAACCACTCATCCTCAACCGTTTCTCTCCTAAACTTATTTCTCCCACTCCTGTCTCCGGTTCTTCGGACATCTTTCCTGTAAAGGAGATACTGGCCTCCAAAAAGGTCAGAGGGAAAACCTTTTTTCTGGTTGACTGGGAGGGCTGTGGTCCTGAAGAGAGATCCTGGGAACCTGAGGACAATATCCTAGATAAAAGTCTGGTCCTCAGGTTCTCAGGCTCAAAGAAGAGGGGGAGACCCAAGGGGGGGGGTACTGTTACGCCGAGCGCTCCGGGTCCCCGCTCCTCCCCGGAGCGCTCGCTACACTCTCGTTACTGCAGCGCCCCGGTCAGATCCACTGACCGGGTGCGCTGCGATACCGCCTCCAGCCGGGATGCGATTCGCGATGCGGGTGGCGCCCGCTCGCGATGCGCACCCCGGCTCCCGTACCTGACTCGCTCTCCGTCGGTCCTGTCCCGGCGCGCGCGGCCCCGCTCCCTAGGGCGCGCGCGCGCCGGGTCTCTGCGATTTAAAGGGCCACTGCGCCGCTGATTGGCGCAGTGGTTCTAATTAGTGTGTTCACCTGTGCACTCCATATATATACCTCACTTCCCCTGCACTCCCTCGCCGGATCTTGTTGCCCTTGTGCCTAGTGAAAGCGTTCCCTTGTGTGTTCCTAGCCTGTGTTCCAGACCTCCTGCCGTTGCCCCTGACTACGATCCTTGCTGCCTGCCCCGACCTTCTGCTACGTCCGACCTTGCTTCTGTCTACTCCCTTGTACCGCCCCTATCTTCAGCAGTCAGAGAGGTTGAGCCGTTGCTAGTGGATACGACCTGGTCACTACCGCCGCAGCAAGACCATCCCGCTTTGCGGCGGGCTCTGGTGAATACCAGTAGTGACTTAGAACCGATCCACTAGCACGGTCCACGCCAATCCCTCTCTGGCACAGAGGATCCACCTCCTGCCAGCCGGCATCGTGACAATTTCTATTTTTATTTGACTATTTGATCGCTTTTTATTCATTTTTTATGGTATAAAAAGTTAACAAAAATACGCTATTTTGGAATTTGAATTTTTTTACGTGTACGTCATTGACCGCGCGGTTTAATTAATTATATATTTTTATAGTTCGGACATTTACGCACGTGGTGATACCACTTATGTTTATATTTATTTTTATTTATAACTTTTATTACGGAAGGGGTTAAATCATAATTATTAACGTTATTTTACACTTTTTTTTGCAATGTTATAGCCCCCATAGGGGACTATAACCTGCAGTACATTGATTGCAGACACTGAACAATGCTATGCCATAACATTAATCAGTTTTATTGGTGCTCCACTGCTCCTGCCTGGATCTCAGGCGTGGAGCAATAAATCAGCAATCGGACAATGAGGAGGCAGGTAGGGACCCTCCTCGTGTCCTAACAGCTGATCAGGACACCACAGTTTTACAGCAGTGGCCCCGATCAGCCCGACTGAGCTACCGGGAATGCTTTTTTTTTTACTTTAGAAGCGGCGAACAACTTTGATCGCGATTGGGGATGTCCGGTATTAGCCATGGGTCCTGGCTATGGTTAGCCGCCGGGACCGAATGGATATGATGCGGGGTCACCGCGTGCCCCATGTTACAAGTACGCCCTGTGTCCTTAAGAGGTTAAAGGGGTACTCCGCCACTAGACATCTTATCCCTAATCAAAGGATGGGGGATAAGATGTCTGATTGTGGGGTCCTGCCGCTGGGACCCCCTCAATCTCCACGCAGCACCCGGCATTCTGAATGAACGCTGGATTCTGGAGGCAGTGTTCGTGACATCACATCACACCACACACCCTCCATGCATGTCTATGGGAGGGGGCGTGACGGCCTTGACGAGACGTCACGACCACTGCCACCGGAACCCAGTGTTTGTTCGTTCCTGTGAATAGGGGATAAGATGTCTAGCATCTGGGGATATTGCCGTGCCTGTTACTCAATGTTAGAAAGTTGAAGATTAAGAATGGAGAAGTTGATGTTAAAAGAAGTAAATAAGTAACATGGTATAAAATAAATGTTTGGCAAGACATTTACTAAATTACGAAAGAGCTTTTCAACTATTTAACATCTACATGTAATATAAGAATGCATGGTGTCCAGCGTAATACTTTTTTGCCCTTATATGGGATACATTTTCTTTTAACAATCCCCAGATCTCTCCACTATCAGTTGTGCGCTCTCCCTTGTAGCCGTGACATCACGTTACACTCTCTGAATGCAATCAAAAACTATAGAAAACACACCAATTAGGCTTAAGATAAAATTTATCAATTTTTACTTATACCAAATAATATAAAACGAGTTAACAATAACTTACAGAAGATTCGTAAAGTGCCACATATAAGGGAAGGGAATAGGGTAACAGGTAATAATCTACACTGGGAGCCCTGCCTATCTAGGTAGGTAACTCCTAGATCTAAGTGTGGATAGGGGTAGGGAAAAACAAACCACAATGATGGCTATTGGTAAGTGATTAGTAGGCCTCTCTTGCCAACATGTTTCACCCATTAATATTTGGGGCTCATCAGGGATGAGAGGAAATCCAAACCACTAGTAGTTGAGACAAATCATTAGCTGACCATGGCTTTCATGCTTATAATTTAGGATATCCTCTCTGATTCACATCTGGACACTTATCTTTTGTCCAATTATGCTTCTACTGCCAGTGCCCTAATTATTGTATAAATCTACCAGGATTTTGTCAGGTTAGTACAATATGTTTTCTTCCTTTTATTACAAAAATCTGAAAGGAGATTTGTGTGCTATACCTGGATAGATTTCTGTTCCTTATCTTTATGAGGATATATCTTATTGATCCATGGACTGATCTATATAATTTTTTCTTCTTAAAGGGTAAGCGACACTAATTTAAAGTGTATCTCACCCTGGGTGATTTGCCTGGCGATGGACCCACCTAGACCTGGTTATGTACTATATTATGTACAAAGTTTCCTTAGGTAATAATCGTTGACCCTGTACGAACCAGACTTGTGAATGATCACTAAATAGGGGCCCTTTACATATATCTAAGTATCACAGGACTACTAAGGGTAAGCTCTGGTGCATTGCCTTATGATAATCCACTTTTGTATCATGGCTCTTTATATTATATTAAAAGGTTTCCATATCTTTGTATTTTTTCCAGTGCTCCTGTGAGAAAATGTTGTATGCCAATCAGCTATCATACTATACCATTCAGGTATCTATGTATCTGGTTGTTATGTGGTAATTCCCTAAATGTACATTCACTAAGAATTGACTCGGTCCTATGTAATATCTTTGACTGACGTGCTACAACCTATGACATACACAACATATGACTAAACTTGACGCTAAGCTTCAATTATCATTTTGTCCACCATTATAATTATCTGTCGTATCTTATGTGCCATACATTTGGTGTAATAATTGTATATCTTATTATATCTTGTTATCTAACATATCTTGATTATTGTTATCTGATTACTAGTGGTTGGGATTTCCTTTCATCCCTGATGAGCCCCAAATATGAATGGGTGAAACGCGTTGGCAAGAGAGGCCTACTAATCACTTACCAACAGCCATCATTGTGGTTTGTTTTTCCCTACACCTATCCACACTTAGATCTAGGAGTTACCTACCTAGATAGGCAGGGCTTCCAGTGTAGATTATCACCTGTTACCCTATTCCCTTCCCTTATATGTGGCACTTTACGAATCTTCTATAAGTTATTGTTAACTCATTTTGTATTATTTGGTATAAGTAAAAATTTATTAATTTTATCTTACGCCTAATTGGTGTGTTTTCTATAGTTTTTGACTGTATTTTGCTATCTCACCAAGGTATATATATATATATATATATCAAATTGGCTGTGGGTGCCATTATACCTTACCCAACTTTCCTTCTGTCTACTCAGGACAAGACCAGTGATGTGAAGATGGGAGCGATTACTGCTCATCAGTTTGTTAAGGCAGCAGGAAGCCTTTCTTAGATAAGGCAGAAGCGAGCCTGCTTTGATGAAACCTAAAGTGACTGAGAAAGGCTTTCTCCTGTCTTAATATCTAATGAGCAGTAATATGATCTCCCCTCGCATCCCTGGTCTCATCCTGAGAAGACAGGAGGGAAAGGGGGGGGGGGGGGGGAGAGCAGGGATGGGCATGTCACATGAGGCAGAGATAGATGCAACCCTGAGTACTACCACAAACATATTCCTGGCCTACCTGAATATCCAACCTAAGCGACGAATCCTCAACTGGACACCAGTCCCTGCTTTGAGTTACTGCAGGACATCAGAATGGTTAGATAAACTAGATTAGTAACCTTCAGACACATCAGGGACAATGTTAGCAGAAAAAGGGTTAACCAGAGAAAAGCCAGAGTTCAAACCAGGACAGCAAACCGAGAACGGACAACAAAGAGACAAACACACAAGCAAGCTAGTCATACAGGTCGAGATCAAAACCAGGAAGAGCAGAGAAGTACAAAAATCATAAGTCAAAGGAATAGTCAGGCACAAGCAATGGTCAGGAGAACAGAGTAAACAGACAGAGGATAAACACTAGTCAAGGGTATGGCCCAGAATTATGAGCAAACTAAAAACATAGTAGAGTTTACAAAACTAATTGCTAATAAGATAATATTAGTAAGTTGCTTTATTATACTTGTTGACCCTATACACAGGTTGTTTCTTTCTCAGGACAACCCATTTAAAGTTTTACAAGGAAAAAAACCAGAAAAAAAAACAAAAACACCATCCTAAAAGTAGGGTGCACCAAGACAAGATAGTTCAAAATATAATGTCATTAGGGGGTACTGTATAAATGTAAGGGCATATTATGTTGTGTCACCTTAATATATGTATATATATATATATATCTATATATATATATATATATATATATATTCCAAATACTGTATTTATTACGTATCTAAAAATTGTAAAATCCTGGATAGTTCCTGACTTAGACAGAGGAGGCAGAAAGCACTGTGTCAGACTACATAACTTCCTCCTGAGCATACAGTGGAAGCCTTGAGTGTTTTTAAATAGAAATAATTTAGACATTTTATAACTACTGGTCCCAGTTTATTTGAATTTTTTTTTTTTTACCCCTCCGGAGTACCCCTTTAACTAGTAAGTAATTGAAAAGATCCCAATATTTAAACACCCCTCTATTTCCATCAAACCACATCCTTTAAATGACCTTGGAAGGTACATTGGGATCAATGGTGTCATAACATCGTACAGAATAATGCATCAAATCTATGTCTATAGTCATTTGAAATATTATAAAGAAAATATCTGTAAAAGTGAAAAAAAAACTTTAAACAAAGTCAAGAATATAGTTCACTCCTATTATCACATTGTGCAAACAAGGTGCCTCAGTTGTCACTTGTCACGTTCCTTCACCATAAAACCAAGAAGTACATTATAAATCTTAACCTCCAAGGTTAGCGGAGAGATAAGGGGCTGCAAACAGTTAGGTGAGCATGTGAACTCACATATTTCCTAAGTGCTTTACAATGCAATAAAGTGATATAATTCCTTACACCATAGATAACACAATCCCCGCTTCTAGTTACTGTATATACAGTTTACCAACGTTGTGTCCAAATCTTTACCCCCTGTATAAAAAGTGACAGATCTTAGACCCAACAAAAGGAGGACCAGAGATGTATAATATTGGGTGAGCATTCAAGTCATTCTTTGTAGGGGTTGGTTTCTCTTGTAGATATTTTTCAGGTTGATGGACTTAGTTGCTCGCTGCAAAGGGCACTGCTGAAATATATCAATGACAAATTGGTGTTACAATGGAGGGGACTTGGTTTGGGGAAGGGGAACTAATTTGGTTATTGTAAATGCAGCTGCTACAAGGGATCCTGCAATTTTCCATTACAGGCTGTAGGTGAAGTTTTGGCAACCCAATGGTTAAGTGTGCCTTGAAAGGAGGTCAAATGGGGTGCACAGAGAAGGTTGGAGTAGGGGTACTGCAGGATCACCAATTCAGTTGTCCCAGTCATGTAAGCGAATGCACTTGTCCCACCCACACATCTCTATGTGGGCACAATGAAGGAGGGCAGCGTTAAAGGTGATGATGATGATGTTTCCCGGGGCAAACAGAGTGTCTGGTAGCAGGAAAGTAGAGTGCCCTTAACGGTAACATTGCAATGAGTCAACCAGACACTTGCAAGTATCTTTCACAAAAACTGTGGCTGGTGGGAAGAGGTCCCCCCCGTAGGTGGATACATAGTAGAATGTATGTGGGGTCTTGTATAGACTATTCTCTACTCTACCCTACTGAGGTGGAGGCACTAGCCTTGAATATCATCATTGAGTTCTCTTCACTAGTGATGTCGAGAACATAACATTTTCGGTTCGCGAACGGTGAACGCGAACTTCCGCAAATGTTCGTGAACCGGGGAACCGAGCGAACCGCCATTGACTTCAATGGGCAGGTGAATTTTAAACCCCACAGGGACTCTTTCTGGCCACAATAGTGATTTAAAAGTTGTTTCAAGGGGACTAATACCTGGACTGTGGCGTGCTGGAGGGGGATCCATGGCAAAACTCCCATGGAAAATTACATAGTTGATGCAGAGTCAGGTTTTAATCCATAAAGGGCATAAATCACCTATTATTCCTAAATTCTTTGGACTAACGTGCTTTAGCCCCCTTTAGGCAGCACATAGAGCCCCCCTTTAGGCATCATATAGTTAGATCCCCCTTTAGGCAGCACATAGATTCCCCATATTAGGCAGCAGATAGTTAGAGTCCCCCTTTAGGCAGCACATAGGTAGAGCCTCCCTTTAGGCAGCACATAGAGCCCTCTTTAGGCAGCACATAGTTAGATCCCCCCTTTAGGCATCACATAGTTAGATCCCCCTTTAGGCAGCACATAGATTCCCCCATATTAGGCAGCACATAGTTAGAGCCCCCTTTTAGGCAGCACATAGAGCCCCCCTTTAGGCAGCACATAGATTCCCCCATATTAGGCAGCACATAGTTAGAGCCCCCCTTTAGGCAGCACATAGAGCCCCCCTTTAGGCAGCACATAGATTTCCCCATATTAGGAAGCACATAGTTAGAGTGTCCCTTTAGGCAGCACATAGAGCCCCCTTTAGGCAGCACATATTTAGATCCCCCTTTAGGCAGCACATAGATTCCCCCATATTAGGCAGCACATAGTTAGAGCCCCCCTTTAGGCAGCACTGGTTTTATTTCACAGCCAAAAAAGTTTTTTATTTTTTATTTGAACAACTGTCACACCAAATGTGATTTGCACTAGTGTGACAATGAACAAAAAAGGTTGCCAGTGGAGTTCCCCTTTTAAGCAGAGGTCCCCAACCAGGGTGCCTCCAGCAGTTGCATGACACACGGACTGAACTTATAGCCCTTTTAATACTGTAGTTAATTGCTTGAAGGAAATTAAGTTTTACACTGGAGTACCCCTTTTAACCAGCGGTTCCCTCCCAACCAGGGTGCCTCCAAGCTGTTGCAAGACACACGGACTGATATTTGAGCCCTAAAAATGGCTTTTTTGGGTGCTGTCCTTAAAGCAGATGTTAGACTAGTGCTTTAGGAGTAAAGTGGACCCTGAATACACCACCTAGCAGCAATCTAGCTATGGCTTTCCCTATTACAGCAGGAGCAGCTTCTCTGTCCCTCCACTTCCTAAGCCTGCAGCATGCCGAATGAAGGTAAAATGGCATCCGTGCAGGCGGTAGGAGGGTCTGGAAGGGAGGGACTGCTGCTGATTGGCTGTAATGTGTCTGCTGACTCTGACTCACAGGGTCAAGGTTTACCGCAATGTTAAAGTATAGGGGGCGATTCGAACTTCACATATGTTCGCCCGGCGATGCGAACGCGAACATGCTAAGTTCGCCGGCGAACAATTCGCGACATCTCTAATCTTCACCTTTTGGCAAGCAGTGGGTTAAATGCAATATCAATGTACTCACGGTATCTGAGCTGCAATGCCCTCTGCAAGGTGCAGGTATGTAGGTAAATCTATGCCATGATAGCCAAGATGTCTCCAGACCTAGCCTGAAGCCCTTGAAGGTGCTAGAAGTTCTATGGGATACTTCACCCCAAAGTCTCAGAAAAATCCTCTGTATCGTTACTCTCATTCTGTAATTCCCCAGATAGGACTAGGTGTAGCTCTGAAATGTGTAGGCTTATCTTCACATGAGTAGTACTGACACCCAAAGCAGCCCTAGGTGGTGATGCCTACTGAATGGAAGGTTGGGGGAAAGGTGCTCCACACAATTCCTCACTGTAGGTTAGTCTTTAACTAATTTACAGGATTTCCCCCTTTTAAGACGAGGCTGGGCAATGTTTGAATGCAATGTAATGTGGTGGTGTTTTGTGTATGGATGACCTCTCTTGCATCAGTTAGTATTATAACAGCATATCACACAGTATTATCAAATACAGTCATGACCGTAAATGTTGGCACCCCTGAAATTTTTCTAGAAAATGAAGTATTTCTCACAGAAAAGGATTGCAGTAACACATGTTTTGCTATACACATGTTTATTCCCTTTGTGTGTATTGGAACTAAACAAAAAAAGGTAGGAAAAGAAGCAAATTGGACATAATGTCACCAAACTCCAAAATGGGCTGGACAAAATTATTGGCACACTTAAATTAATATTTGGTATCACACCCTTTGGAAAAAATGTTGTTGCCATCCATTTCTGGGTACTTTTTGGCGTATGTTTGGGGTCATTGTCCTGCTGGAAGACCCAAGATCTCGGACACAATCCCAGCTTTCTGACACTGGGCTGTACAGTACGACCCAAAATCCATTGGTAATCCTCAGATTTCATGATACCTTGTACACATTCAAGGCACCCAGTGCCAGAGGCAGCAAAACAACCCCAAAACATCATTGAACCTCCACCATATTTCACTGTAGGTACTGTGTTCTTTTCTTTGTAGGCCTCATTCTATTTTCAGTAAACAGTAGAATAATGTGCTTTACCACAATCTGTCCACAAGACATTTTCCCAGAAGGATTTTGGCTTTTTGGCATTTTGGCAAAATGTAGTCTTGCTTTTTTATGTCTCTGTCAGCAGTGGGGTCTTCCTGAGTCTCCTGCCATAGCGTTTCATTTCATTTAAATGTCAATTGATAGTTCTCGATGACACTGATGCTCCCTGAGCCTGCAGGACAGCTTGATTATCTCTAGAACTTGTTTGGGGCTGCTTATCCACAATCTGGACTATCCTGCATTGACACCTTTCATCAATTTTTATTTTCCGTCCAAGCCCAGGGAGATTAGCTACAGTGCCATGGGTTACAAACTTCTTGATAATGTTGCGCACTGTGGACAAAGACAAATCTAGATCTCTGGAGATGGACTTGTAACCTTGAGATTGTTGATATTTTTCCACAATTTTGGTTCTCAAGTCCTCAGACAGTTCTCTTCTCCTCTTTCTGTTGTCCATGCTTAGTGTGGCACACACAGACGCACAATGCAAAGACTAAATGAACTTCTCTCCTTTTTATCTGCTTTCAGGTGTGATTTTTGTATTGCCCACACCTTTTACTTGCCCCAGGTGAGTTTTAAGGAGCATCACATGCTTGAAACAATCTTATTTTTCCACAATTTTGAAAGGGTGCCAATAATTTTGTCCAGACCATTTTTGGAGTTTGGTGACATTATGTCCAATTTGCTTTTTTTCCTCCCTTTTTTGGTTTAGTTCCAATACACACAAAGGGAATAAACATGTGTATAGCAAAACATGTGTTACTGCAATCCTTTTCTGTGAGAAATACTTTTCTAGAAACATTTTCTAGAAACATTTTAGGGGTGCCAACATTTACGGTCGTGACTGTATGAACAGTATAAAGTGGTTTAATGTTGGTAATACACATTAGCAACAAAGCACATATCTGACAACCAATGTTCCAATATTTTAGGACTCTCTAGTGAGACACTGCACCATTACAGCATGTAAGTAAGTTTTCTCAAGAAAACAACCAGTTAATGTCCCCAATAGAGTACAATAAAAAGGCGCTACCCTACTGGTGGACATTGCCCAGTCATGATTCGAATGGCTGGCATGTTATACAAAAATTTGGGCACTGCAGGGGAAACCTACTGGCAGTCAAACCCTCCCCTAGAAATAGCATGTAATTGCTAGGAGTTTCAGAATTTGGACACACCATTAGCTGACAAAGAGTATTTTTTTTAGCTTTAATTCACAATTTTTAAAGAAAGCATTTGGAGCTGTCATTGCCAGGTTCATAGTAACTATGTGCCGCCATATGGGGCTCTGTAGGAGGTGGTATTACAGAATAGCTGCATAACAGCGATTGATAGAGCATGATGCTATTTTGTTTCTGTTGGCCTTTCATACTTCTATGGGGGTCATATTATGGGCGAATTACAACTTAAAGGTTGTACAGAACCAGGCAATGCATAGAGCACATTCCAAGTACTGCTTCAAGTAAGAGTCCCTTTCTTGAGATTAGGGAGTCCCAGTCCCCCCCGATCAGATTCTTATCCCGAATTCTGTGGATAGAGGATAGTTTTTAGCCCCTTTAACTTGAACTTCTGTTTCGCTGAGTTTTAATGTTGAACCAAGTAGTCAGTAAAGTGGTTTGGCCAAATTCATATAATTAAATGCAGATTTCCAAGTATTAAATAAAAGTTTGGACCCATATCACCTAACCCTGCATAACCCTATGTTCAGATAAGTCTATACCTTGATAAGCCTGTGCTTATATAACCTTATGACCAGATAATCCTGCTGTCAGACAACCCTATGTTCAGACAACCCTGAGCCCAGACAGCCCTACACTCAGATAATGTGTGCTCAGATAACCTTACACCCAGATAACATGTGCTCAGATAACCCTACGCCCAGATAACGTGTGCTCAGATAACCCTACACCCAGATAATGTGTGCTCAGATAACCCTACACCCAGATAACCTGTGCTCAGATAACCTTACACCCAGATAACATGTGCTCAGATAACCCTACGCCCAGATAACGTGTGCTCAGATAACCCTACACCCAGATAATGTGTGCTCAGATAACCCTACACCCAGAAAACATGTGCTCAGATAACCCTACACCCAGATAACGTGTGCTCAGATAAGCCTACACCCAGATAATGTGTGCTCAGATAACCCTACGCCCAGATAATGTGTGCTCAGATAACCCTACACCCAGATAACGTGTGCTCAGATAACCCTACATCCAGATAACGTGTGCTCAGATAACCCTATGCCCAGATAACGTGTGCTCAGATAACCCTACACCCAGAAAACCTGTGCTCATATAACCCTACACCCAGATAACGTGTGCTCAGATAACCCTACATCCAGATAACGTGTTCTCGGATAACCCTACGCCCAGATAACGTGTTCTCAGAGAACCCTATGCCCAGATAATGTGTGCTCAGATAACCCTACACCCAGATAACGTGTGCTCAGATAACCCTACACCCAGAAAACCTGTGCTCATATAACCCTACACCCAGATAACGTGTGCTCAGATAACCCTACATCCAGATAACGTGTTCTCAGATAACCCTACGCCCAGATAACGTGTTCTCAGAGAACCCTATGCCCAGATAATGTGTTCTCAGATAACCCTACACCCAGATAATGTGTGCTCAGATAACCCTACATCCAGATAACGTGTGCTCAGATAACCCTACGCCCAGATAACGTGTGCTCAGAGAACCCTACACCCAGAAAATATGTACTCAGATAACCCTACACCCAGATAACGTGTGCTCAGATAACCCTACATCCAGATTACGTGTTCTCAGATAACCCTACGCCCAGATAACGTGTTCTCAGAGAACCCTATGCCCAGATAACGTGTGCTCAGATAGCCCTACGCCCAGATAACGTGTGCTCAGATAACCCTACACCCAGATAATGTGTTCTCAGATAACCCTACACCCAGATAACGTGTGCTCAGATAACCCTACGCCCAGATAACATGTGCTTCGATAACCCTATGCCCAGATAAAGTGTGCTCAGATAACTCTACGCCCAGATAACGTGTGCTCAGATAACCCTACGCCCAGATAACGTGTGCTCCGATAACCCTATGTCCAGATAAAGTGTGCTCAGATAACTCTACGCCCAGATAATGTGTGCTCAGATAACCCTACGCCCAGATAACGTGTGCTCAGATAACTCTATGCCCAGACAACCTTGCTTCCAGATAACACCTCTGCCAGTTTCCCGTTATCTTTCTGTCTCTGTATTGATGCAGTAAAAATATTAGTAGCCAAGTAGAAATATTCTGTTTCATGCTATAAAATGAGAAGCTTCTCCAGTGCAAAGTCTGCACTGTAACCAATAAGTTTGCAAACCGCAAACCTGATCGTCACAGAAAAACCATCTGATGGGTCACAATATGACCCCTTTCAGTTGCCTTACCCCTGACTCAATGCAGTCTCTGCTGAGCCACATGGGGATTTTTGGTTGTGCGACCCCCTGTAAGCAGCCAGAATGGCTGTACAGTGACCCCTCGACTTATGATGGCCTCGACATATGATCATTTCAACATATGATGGCCTCTCAGAGCCCATCGTATGTTGAAGGCAGCCTCGACATATGATGCTGCTGTGTGTCAGGGCCATCATACAAACAGCTATCTGACAGCGCTGACAACTTCAGCAACTGACAGATAGTTGTTTAATGTGCCCCGTGTGCCCCGTTCTGCCTCCTGTTACTCACATGCTGTCCTGCTAACTCATACAAGCTTCCACTGTGAGCTCCATGTAAGCCCCGCCCCCCCCAGAGCAGCCAAAGCCAATAGCCTGCAGCATCTTGCTGCAGGCATCCAATGATCTGCTGGCTGCCCTCCCCTTCCTTTCCTAAAGAGCTGTAGTCGGCAGGATCGTAATGGAGGACATTCTGTCCCCCTGAAGGTATTTAAAGAACTGTACAGTACTGTATGCGATGTCACACATCACATACAAAACATATACACACTATACACCCCATACATCAATGTTTTCCTATCAGTGTGCCTCCAGCTGTTGCAAAACTATAACTCTCAGCATGCCCAGACAGTCAATGGCTGTACATGCATGCTGGAAGTTGTAGTTGTGCAACAGCTGGAGGCACCCTGGTTTGTTAAACACTCCCCATACACTCCACATACAATGGTCATCCCAGAACCAATTAGCAGTTTCCCATAGAGATATGTATTTAACATACAATGGTTCCGAGGCCCCAGAACCAATTACCATTTTTACATAGACATATGTACTCGACATATGATGGTTTCAACATATGATGGTTCTCCTGGAACCAATTAAAATCATATGTTGAGGGACCACTGTATAGCATCAGCGTAAATGTGGTCATACACATATGATGGTTGTCGACCAATAGTTAACAGCTACCTCTCCTGATATCTCCTTGTTTTCCCCGTTACTATTTCCCCAGCTGCTTTGAGATCATTGACAAGATCCTCCGTGTAGTCTGGGGCTGATTCCTCACCGTTCTCATGATCATTGAAACCTCACGATATGAGATCTTACATGGAGCCCCCGACCGCAGGAGATTGACAATTATTTTATGTTTCTTACATTTGTGAATAATGGCACCAACCGTTGTAAACTTATCACCAAGCTGCTTGCCGATGGTCTTGTAGCCCATTCCAGCCTTGTGTAGGTCTACAATCTTGTCCCTGACATCCTTGGACGGCTTTTTGGTCTTGGCCATGGTGGAGAGTTTAGAATCTGATTGATTGCTTATACAGTTAACAAGCTGAGATTAGGAGCATTCCCTTTTAAGAGAGTGCTCCTAATCTCAGCTCCTTGCCTGTATAAAAAACAGCTGGGAGCAAGAAATCTTGCCGATTGATAGGGGATAAAATACTTATGCAAATCAATTCGTAACTCATGTGAAATGCGTTTTTTTCTGAATTTTTGTTGCTATTCTGTTTCTCACTAGTCGACTAAATCGAACATTAAAACAGATTCCGAAATCAAATCACATGACTCATACCTCATGACGGATCCAGTGCCAAGAAAGGCACACGCCAGGGAGCATGGGAGGAGATATTCTTTTTCCTTCTTATTCTTCAATAACAGATTATTAATATAGTTATATTTGGAAACAAACTACACGGCGGCAGGTAAATGCCCATCCACCCCCGAATGAATATAGTGCGGACTTTATTCTATAATATTATTATTCACCACCGTCATCTCACAGTATACAAAATATCAGCGTCCAGTTTTGTGTAAATATGTTTAGAGGTCGGAGATAAGAAGAGACAAGACTAATCCAAGACCCGAGCAGGAGCCGAGTGCAGCCATGCGTTCACCTTACAGTACAGATACATTAGCAGGTAGAGCGGGATCTGGTTTCCTAATACTTTGGCAGATGCACAAAGTTTCTTCTGAGCTGTGACTGCACCAGACATCGAGGCTCCAGAGCTGCGAGCGGTCATATTCACCCGCTGCGGTATCTTTGCTTCATTGTTCACATCCTGTATAGGGAAAGCATTTATCAGGGGTCATAGTGGCCCAAGTTATGATCCTATGAAGTTGTGGTCTCCAACCTATAGACCTCTAGATGTTGCAAAACTACAATTCCCAGTATGCCCGGACAGCCGTTGGCTGTCCGGGCATACTGGGAATTGTAGTTTTGCAACATCTGGAGGTCCACGGATTTGGAGAACACGGCTTCAGTGGAGGTCCACAGTTTGGAGACCACAGCTTCAGAGGAAGTCCACCGTTTGGAAATCACAGCTTCAGAGGAGGTCCACAGTATGGAGACCACAGACTCAGAGGAGGTCTACAGTTTGGAGATCACAGCTTCAGAGGAGGTCCACAGTTTGGAGATCACAGCTTCAGAGGAGGTCCACAGTTTGGAGATCACAGCTTCAGAGGAGGTCCACAGTTTAGAGACCACAGCTTCAGAGGACTTCCACAATATAGAGACCACAGCTTTAGAGGAGATCCACAGTTTGGAGATCACAGCTCCAGAGAAGGTCCACAGTTTGAAGACCACAGATTCAGAGGAGGTCCACAGTTTGGAGACCACAGCTTTAAAGGAGGTTCACAGTTTGGAGACCACAGCTTCGGAGATGGTCCAAAGTTTTCAGACCACAGCTTCAGAGGAGATCCACAGTTTGAAGACCACAGCCTTAGAGGACCTCCACAGTTTGGAGATCACAGCTTCAGAGGAGGTCCACAGTTTGGAGACCACAGCTTCAGAGGAAGTCCACAGTTTAGAGATCACAGCTTCAGAGGGAGTCCACAGTTTGGAGATCACAGCTTCAGAGGAGATCTACAGTTTGGAGACCACAGCTTCAGAGGAGGCCCACAGTTTAGAGATCACAGCTTCAGAGGAAGTCCACAGTTTGGAGATCACAGCTTCAGAGGAGGTCCACAGTTTGGAGACCACAGCTTCAGAGGAGGTCCACAGTTTAGAGATCACAGCTTAAGAGGAAATCCACAGTTTGGAGATCACAGCTTCAGAGGAGGTCCACAGTTTAGAGACCACAGCTTCAGAGGAGGTCCACAGTTTGGAGACCACAGCTTCAGAGGACATCCACAGTATAGAGAACACAGCTTCAGATGACATCCACAGTATAGAGACCACAGCTTTAGAGGAGATCCACAGTTTGGAGATCACAGCTCCAGAGAAGGTCCACAGTTTGAAGACCACAGATTTAGAGAAGGTCCACAGTTTTGAGACCGCAGCTTTAAAGGAGGTTCACAGTTTGGAGACCACAGCTTCGGAGAAGGTCCAAAGTTTTCAGACCACAGCTTCAGAGGAGATCCACAGTTTGAAGACCACAGCTTCAGAAGAAATCCACAGTTTAGAGATCACAGCTTCAGAGGAAGTCCACAGTTTGGAGATCACAGCTTCAGAGGAGATCTACAGTTTGGAGACCACAGCTTCAGAGGAGGTCCACAGTTTAGAGATCACAGCTTCAGAGGAGATCCACAGTTTGAAGACCACAGCTTCAGAAGAAATCCACAGTTTAGAGATCACAGCTTCAGAGGAAGTCCACAGTTTGGAGATCACAGCTTCAGAGGAGATCTACAGTTTGGAGACCACAGCTTCAGAGGAGGTCCACAGTTTGGAGACCACAGCTTCAGAGGACATCCACAGTATAGAGACCACAGGTTCAGAGGACATCCACAGTATAGAGACCACAGGTTCAGAGGACATCCACAGTATAGAGACCACAGCTTTAGAGGAGATCCACAGTTTGGAGATCACAGCTCCAGAGAAGGTCCACAGTGTGGAGACCACAGATTCAGAGGAGGTCCACAGTTTGGAGACCACAGCTTCAACGGAGGTTCACAGTTTGGAGACCACAGCTTCGGAGAAGGTCCAAAGTTTTCAGACCACAGCTTCAGAGGAGATCCACAATTTGAAGACCACAGCCTTAGAGGACATCCACAGTTTGGAGACCACGGCTTCAGAGGAGGCCCACAGTTTAGAGATCACAGCTTCAGAGGACATAAACAGTTTGGAGATCACAGCTTCAGAGGAGATCTACAGTTTGGAGACCACAGATTCAGATGAGGTCCACAGTTTGGAGACCACAGCTTCAGAGGAAGTCCACAGTTTAGAGATCACAGCTTCAGAGGAAGTCCACAGTTTGGAGATCACAGCTTCAGAGGAGATCTACAGTTTGGAGACCACAGATTCAGAGGAGGTCCACAGTTTGGAGGCCACAGCTTCAGATGAGGTCCACAATTTGGAGACCACAGGTTCAGAGGACATCCACAGTATAGAGACCACAGGTTCAGAGGACATCCACAGTATAGAGACCACAGCTTCAGAGGACATCCACAGTATAGAGACCACAGCTTTAGAGGAGATCCACAGTTTGGAGACCACAGCTCCAGAGAAGGTCCACAGTTTGGAGACCACAGATTCAGAGGAGGTCCACAGTTTGGATACCACAGCTTCAACAGAGGTTCACAGTTTGGAGACCACAACTTCAAAGGACATCCTCAGTATAGAGACCATAGGTTCAGAGGACATCCACAGTATAGAGACCACAGCTTCAGAGGACATCCACAGTTTGGAGATCACAGCTTCAGAGGAGATCTACAGTTTGGAGACCACAGATTCAGAGGAAGTCCACAGTTTAGAGATCACAGCTTCAGAGGAAGTCCACAGTTTGGAGATCACAGCTTCAGAGGAGATCTACAGTTTGGAGACCACAGATTCAGAGGAGGTCCACAGTTTGGAGGCCACAGCTTCAGATGAGGTCCACAATTTGGAGACCACAGCTTCAAAGGACATCCACAGTATAGAGACCACAGGTTCAGAGGACATCCACAGTATAGAGACCACAGCTTCAGAGGACATCCACAGTATAGAGACCACAGCTTTAGAGAAGATCCACAGTTTGGAGACCACAGCTCCAGAGAAGGTCCACAGTTTGGAGACCACAGATTCAGAGGAGGTCCACAGTTTGGATACCACAGCTTCAACAGAGGTTCACAGTTTGGAGACCACAGCTTCGGAGAAGGTCCAAAGTTTTCAGACCACAGCTTCCGAAGAGATCCACAATATGAAGACCACAGCCTTAGAGGACATCCACAGTTTGGCGATCACAGCTTCAGAGGAGGCCCACAGTTTTTGAGATCACAGCTTCAGAGGAGGTCCACAGTTTAGAGATCACAGCTTCAGAGGAGGTCCACAGTTTGGAGACCACAGCTTCAGAGGAGGCCCACAGTTTAGAGATCAAAGCTTCAGAGGACATCCACAGTATGGAGACCACAGCTTCAGAGGAGGTCTGCAGTTTGGAGACCACAGCTTCAAAGGAGGTCCCCACATTGTAAAGGGCTGCAACCTTTGCTTCATTGTCTGCGCCTTGTATAGGAAAGGCATTTATCAGGGGTCATAGTGGCCCAGTATGGGATATGGACATCTTCTGAAGCTGTGGTCTTCAAACTGTGGACCTCCAGACACTGGATTTTACAACAGCAGTCTCTATATGGGACTCTAAGACTGGCAAAGTTATGAAGGCATTGTGAGAACGTTGATGTACCGTAGTCAGAGTATTGTACATATACCTATATATCCTGCACATATATTCTTTTCCATCTATGACAATCATCAGGTATAAAGTATAATATAACTATGCATTAAAATGTATTATAACCATAAAGATAAAACAACAAATACATGTATAATAATGTATTTCAGAAGGTGTCCTTATGTGATAATAAGATAATACCCAATGTCCAGTGTCCCTTTTTTTTGGCTCATCTTGTCTTTCAAGTCATGGGAGATACATTTCAGCCAGAAGATTGATGCTTGCTGTCAAATATTTGCCTCCCGTGGGACAGTTTCTATTTGGAAGACAGACAAAGATGTCAAGCAACCAAAGGTCACCGCTGCGATAAAGAGCTTTCCTAGACAAGAACAGGATCATATAAGTGATAGGAGATCTTTATCTCCTGGTTGGTGACCTGACGTTTAGGTGACACTTTCTCTGACAGATCATGTTCTGCTCGTGTAACTGTGACAGCACCTTCTATATTTATTCTGATATATTCTGAGATTGCAGAGCCATGTCCACACAATTTCTGAATAGTACTACGTTACACTGCCTAAATTGTGAAGTGGTTAAAGGGGTTGCCTTACTATAAAAACTTTTCCCCTATCCTGTCATTAGGGGATAAGTGTATGATTATGGGGGGGGGGGGGATCTGACCACTGAGACTCAACTCCATGATCTTGAGAATTATAGGGGTACCTAATGTCCAACTGGAATGGAGTGTGGCCACGCCTGTCCACCACTACACCGGTCCCTATGGGATTGTTGAAGAGTACAGACAACGAATGGAGCAGCAGTGTGCACATGTAACTTCTGCTTTATACTAACTGGACCAATGATTCATATATAGAAAAAGACACCTTTACTGGCGCTGTAACCCAAGGGATAAAATTTCTAGGACACATGGATCCCAGATAAACAAAAGTCTGATTTCTTCCATAAATAGTAAAACAATACAATTGCTGTGACGGGTTTTAGAGGTAAATCCTCCTTCATCAGATTGGAGATCTCCAATATGAAGAAGAGTTTACCTCTGAAACGCGTCGCAGTATTGATTTTTTATTAATGGAATAAATCAGAATTTGGGTAATCTGAGATACATGTTTTCTAGAAATTCTATCCTTTGGGTTGCAGCACCAGTAAGGGTGTCCCTTTTCCCCCTTCTTTAAACAAAACATTGGTCTACAACAGGCATCTGGATTTCTTCAACCTGGCACCACCCAGCTTAGCAGGGATCCTGAGAGTTCTCATCCCAAATTTGTAGTGGTCATACGTATATTTATTTACACTTCAAGGTGAGTGGTTAGACTGTAAACACTGCCCCCTTTGGTTTTTTCTTCTGTACACCATACTGATGTCCTCCATTTGTTGCTTATACCAGCTGAAAACCCCCATTCTCCCATTCTCAAAACCCCTAGGTATTGGTACTACTAGGCTATTTCCCAGTTTGCAGCCTCCTAAAAACAAACTTTCATAGCAGCAGCCCAAGTAGGTACTGTGGGGCCCTTAGAGACAGGGCATATATTTAAGGTTAATTTTATCCCAGTTTTAATGGGTGGTAAGAGACGTGGTCTTCACAGGTACTGAGCAAACATAATGTGGAAAATTTTCTTCAATCATGAAAATGGGAAACGTGCACCAGGACCTCTTTTTCTAGGTTGTTAGAAGTGTGGTGGTGTCAATAAGCTGTGGTAAAGTGGGGGCTAATTTTCTATTTGCTATAATTTCTATTGCCTTAAAGGGGTACTCCGGCGCTAAGACATCTTATCCCCTATCCAAACGATAGGGGATAAGATGTTTGATCGCGGGGGTCCCGCCGCTGGGGACCCCCGTGATCTTGCACGCAGCACCCCGTTACAATCAGTCCCCGGAGCACATTCGCTCCGGGCCTGATTCACGGGGGCAGGAGCATTGTGTTGTCACGGCCTCGCCCCCGTGTGACGTCACACTCTACCCCCTCAATGAAAGCCTATGGGAGGGGGCGTGACAACTGTCATTACCCCTCCCATTGGCTTTCATTGAGGGGGCGGAGCATGACGTCACACAGGGGCGGGGCCGTGATGTCACAATGCTCCTGCCCCCGTGATCGCTAGTAATCAGACCCAGAGCGAATGTGCTCCGGGGACTGATTGTAACGGGGTGCTGCGTGCAAGATCACAGGGGTCCCCAGCGGCAGGACCCCCGCGATCAGGCATCTTATCCCCTATCCCCTATCCTTTGGATAGGGGATAAGATGTCTTAGCGCCGGAGTATCCCTTTAATTGTTTGTTTCTATCTCTCTGAAGCCGATCATGCAGGGTGAATCCATGTGAATAATACAGAAAAAAAGGTTGTGGGATCTCAGCATGGATCAAGAAAATATCCCAACCGAGGATACTGTGTTACACACTGCCCTATGTGTCAAATAATTATACCTAAAACAACAATACTATAAGGTCCTATTAGGTTGAGAATAGAAAAGTTATAATTTATTGGTTAATAATTATGCTACAGTGTTCTCTGCAGGGCCCTTGCATTGGACATAACATAGACAATTTAAATAAAAGCAATAAAAATGGTATTAATAAAAAACAATGTACCGTATTTTTCGCCGTTTAAGACACACTTTTTCTTCCCCAAAACTGGGGGGGGGGGGGGAAAGTTGGTGCGTCTTATACGGCGAATACACACCTATCGCGGCGGTCCCTGCGGCCATCAACGGCCGGGACCCGCGGCTAATACAGGACACCACCGATCGCAGTGATGCCCTGTATTAACCCTTCAGACACGGTGATCAAAGCTGACCGCCGTGTCTGAAGGGAAAGTGACACTAACCCGGCTGTTCAGTCGGGCTGTTCGGGACCGGCGCGATTTCACCGCGGCGGTCCCGAACACCCCGACTGAACAGCCGGGTTAGTGCTTACAGGACACCGGGAAGGACCTTACCTGCCTCCTCGGTGTCTTCTCCGTTCAGGGATCCCCTGTAGGCCGGCGCTCTCCTCGTCATCACGTCGTCGCGTACGTGCGTAACGACGTGATGGCGGCGACGGAGAGTGAGGATACTCGGCCGGCAGCAGAGACGTTCCGGAGCGACGGGGACACGGCGACAGCGATGGAGCGACATTCAGGGCAGCGGTAACGGGTCCGGAGCGGCGGGGACACGTGAGTATTACCTCCTATCCAGTGGTCTTCAACCTGCGGAGCTCCAGATGTTGCAAAACTACAACTCCCAGCATGCCCGGACAGCCTACGGCTGTCTGGGCATGCTGGGAGTTGTAGTTTTGCAACATCTGGAGCTCCGCAGGTTGAAGACCACTATTGGGTTCAGAATCTTTATTTTTTTAGATTTTGACCCTATAAATTGGGTGCGTCTTATACGCCGGTGCGTCCTATAGGACGAAAAATACGGTACTTGATTAAATAGCAAACAACTAGTTCATGTTCCCCAAAAGGTAAGCAATTACATATAGTATTAGCAATGTCTCTTTGATGGGTCGTGCTGTAAATATACTCTTAAAGTCAATATGCAGCGCTGCGTATTGACTTTAACATAATCACACCACAGCGAGATACGAAAGTGTGTATCTACAGCGCGACCTATCAAACAGACATCGCTAATACTATATGTAATTGCTTACCTTTTGGGGAACATGAACTAGTTTTTTGCTATTTAATCAAGTTCATTATTTTTTATTGATACCATTTTTATTTCTTTTATTTAAATTGTCTATGTTATGTCCAATGCAAGGGCCCTGCAGAGAACACCGTAGCATAATTATTGACCAATAAATAATTTTGGACCACATCTGACTTATTCTACCGTATATCCTTTCCTTTATTACTTTTCTATTCTCAACCTAGTAGGACTGTATAGTATTGTTGTTTTAGGTTGAATCCACATGAGCCCAGGGTTACGGCATATTTTGCATTTAATCTATTCATTTGATACGTTGAACTTTCACCCGCATCGCTGTGTAAATCATTTGCCCTCTTATCCTTTTCCTTTCCTCTCTTGCTGGTTTCTTTTCTGTGTTTTCAAGTGGATTCTTGTTGTTCTTCAAAAATCTCAATCTGTCCAATCGGGTCAATGCAATACAAAAGAATGTGGTTTCTCGGGCACGGAGACCTGTTTCCTAGTGACAGCTTATCACAGTCTCCTTTTTCTCTATTATAGTACGGCTGCAGATTTTTGGAAGACGTCCATGTGTTGGGAATAGTTGCTGTTTATTGAAGCGGCGGATGGATTGTGCATGTGTGCGTAGACTGCCCTTCATCAGACCTGTTCACACTGTCCGCTGTTGTGATGTAGTACATGAGAGAAAGCAGGTACGAGCGCAGAGGTAACAGTTATTGCAATGAAGAATCCTTTGTTGGTCCTAACCACTCCCCTTCCAGCTATCATGTCATTGGCAGGTAAACTCACCCAACCTGATAAACAGGTACTTTTGCTCCACTTGGTGGTATTTCAATTTTAGAAACAGTTCAGTACATAAAATTCCAACCAGTCTCTGCTGGATTCGTGTTGGTAGCAGGTGGCTGAGACGTGTTCTGCAGTGTTTCTCAGAGATCTTATTGTGTTCCTTGGGTACACCTGAGACCTGTCTTACAGCATCCTCTGCGACACGGCCACTATTGAGACGCCATGGATAAAGGTGCTGTGCAAATTGCCGGACTGGTGCTAGGATGCATTGGTATCATTGGCACTTGTGCAGTGACAGGCATGCCACAATGGAGAGTGACGGCATTTATCGAGAACAACATCGTGGTGTTTGAGGCCCTCTGGGAAGGACTATGGATGAACTGTTATCGACAAGCCAACATACGGATGCAGTGTAAAATGTACGACTCTCTGCTGGCGCTCTCCCCGGACTTGCAAGCGGGTAGAGCATTGATGTGCATTGCGGTGCTTTTGTCATTCATGTCCTTCATGATCGCCATCATCGGCATGAAATGCACCAACTGTGCCGGAGACAATGAGAAGACCAAAAGGATCATACTCCTAGTAGCAGGAATTACTTTCATCATCTCCGGTGTCCTTGTATTGATTCCAGTTTCCTGGACAGCCAATCAGATCATCAGAGACTTCTACAACCCCATGGTCAACCCATCCCAGAAGAGAGAGCTTGGGGATGCTCTCTATATCGGTTGGGCAACAGCGATATGTCTGGTGGCTGGCGGATGCATTTTATCTTGCATGTGTTGCTCTGGTGAAAAAAAGTTCAAATATTCTTTACCTCGAAAACTGGCAGCGTCAAATGTCACTCGCCAGACAGCGGTGCCGAGGAAGACTTCAAGTCTGTACTCAAAAAGCCAATACGTTTAGTCATGTATATTGCGTGGCCAAAATAGTATGGGTGTATGGAGATACCATTTGCACAGTTGTGAAAGTAAGGGTCCAACCATTGAGCCATTGGAAATATAGACTGGCATCATGCCATCTCTTGGTAGAAGGGGCCAGTTTTGGATTATGGTGTGAATGTAAGGATTTACAGTATCTCTTTCACAGGAAACATGGAAGGTAAAGACTTCTGACATTCCATGTGGGTGACCTTCTACAATAAGCATGCCTTGAGGTGGAAATCTTCTATGGTAACTTGTAAGGAGAGATGACATGCAGGCAGGAGAAAGTAGACTCTAAGAAATTCTAATTCCTGTAATATTGGACCTTATTACATTTTCATTGCCTGGCAAATAATAAGGCTGTAAATAGGTCGGAGGTGATGTTGTAGCTCTGTCATTATTGTTTGTATACGTGGTTTTGAGTGAATCTGAATATGAAAATCATCAATAGGAAATGATCTGATGTGGTGTATATTTTTGTAGATGTTATACTATATTGCTTTATGTTATGGTAGGTGCTGTACGTGGTGCCTTTATGGATGCACATTAGAGTGCCTCTTTTCTAAGGGGCCATAGGCACTCTGTGCGCCACCATATGGTGCCTCTGCATGGCTCGTACTATGAAGATGCACCTGCAGTCAGAGGTGTAACTTAAGGCCAAACTTAGTCCAACGCCACCAGCTACCATGGGCCATTTATAATACAAGAGCTTTCTTTTGTGGCAGAGGGGTCTTTGAGGTCCTTCAAGCATCCTGGCCCAGATGCGACAGCTATCTCTGCATCCCCTCAAGTTACACCCCTGCCTGCAATACAGAAGGTACATACACCTGCTAGACTTTTATATACAGAAAGGTTATACTAAGCCAAAATTGCATAGTGTTTATAAGGCCTAAAGGGTCCTAAGTTGGATAGCTACCTACTAAGTGTTTGTTTGGCAGACAGCTATTTCTCGGACCCCCATATACATTAAAGTTTGACTGAGTGTGTATATAGAGAAGTATAGAGAAATAAATAGAAAAGAGTATAGAGAAATAAGTCTTCTCTGGCCCTGGTTATCTTCTACTAAAAATATGCCCCTCTCTTCTTTCCCCCGACATATGCCATCGAAAACGGGTCAAGTGAATAGCAACATAGCAAAGGTAAGGAAAGAGTCCTCCACCCAGGACCAAAATATTGCTAGTATAAAATAAGTTATGTTTGTTTATATTGTTGCTAACCCTTCATATCTGATCAACAACCAGAATGGCTTGTGTACAGTCGCATAGGGGTTGTCACTCTTCGTTCCAAGACCCCTAAACCCTGAATTGAAAACATGCCTATTTAGGTGGAAAAATTAATGCAGCCTTTCAAGTTGTACTCCATTCTATTTGGATGTAGGTATGTGTGACCGCTATCTACATTAACCTCAAGCGACAATGTGGTGTGTTGGGATATCCTAAAGTACTAGGAATCAAGAGAAGACAAGTCAATGAATAATGTTAAAGGTAAGGGGTGGGGGATTGGGGTGCCCTGTGGATAGGGGATAATTTGTTAAAGGGGCAGTCCAGTGCTGAAAAATGTATCCCCTATCCTAAGTATAGGGGATAAGTTTCAGATTGCGGGGGGGGGGGGGGGGGGGGGAACCGACCGCGGGGCCCCCGTGATCTCCTGTACGGGACCCCGGCTCACTGGCCAGATAGTGGCTGTTGACCACCGCAGGAAGCAGAGGCCGACACGCCCCCTCAATACTGCGCTATGGCAGAGCCTGAGATTGCCGAAGGCAGCGCTCCGGCTCTGCCATATAGTTGTATTGAGGGGGCGTGTCAGCCGCCACTTCGTGCGGTGGTCAACACGCCCCCTTCCCGCGGGCTGCCGGGGCCCCATACAGGAGATCGCGGGGGGCCCCAGCAGTCGGACCCCCCGCGATCCAAAACCTATCCCCTATCCTTAGAATAAGGGATATGTTTTTCAGCACTGGATATCTCCTTTAAGTATCAGAGTTCCCCTTTAAACTTAGGTTTGTGTAACGTGTAACTCATCTCCACTTCAGGGTTGCAGTACAATGGGATCTGACTATATTTGTATTATGTGTTTAGCTGGACAGCGATACAGAGGAAGTATTGGGAAAAAAGATAAAAATATTCTCTGGAATGTTTTAGAATGTTCTAGAAAGTTATATCAATGACATTGTGCTCAGAGGAAGAGATTTATTAAAACCTGTCCAGAGGGAAAGTTGCTGAGTTGCCCATAGCAACCAATCAGATCGCTTCTTTCACTTTGCAGAGGCCTTGTTAAAAATGAAAGTAGAGATCTGATTGGTTGCTATGGGCAACTCAGCAACTTCTCCTCTGGACAGGTTTTGATAAATTTCCCCCAGAATGTTGGGTCAGGTCTTCAGTAAAGCTCTGTGCTGTACCAAAGGGCTTTGAGCCTTCTCCATTCAGAAGTGGTCCAAGATGATGGTCACCACGAATGTGATCTTCTCACGTGTACCTAAAACAGTGTTTCCCAACTTGGGCGCCTCCAGCTGTTGCAAAACTACAGCTCTCAGCATGCCCGGACAGCCTTTGGCTGTCCGGGCATGCTGGGAGTTGTAGTTTTGCAACAGCTGGAGGCACCCTGGTTGGAAAGCACCGATTTAAGACGTTCTTTTTGTCTGAATTTCACCTTTCAAGTCACATGTAGGATGAGGTTTCCTAAATATTGCCAAGCCCTTTATAAAAATAGATTTAAATTTCGAAAGGGAACATTGTGCAACAAAAGTCATAAATAAGGCAATACGCGACCGATTATGAACGGAAATGTACAAGGCGCAAATTATCTGAATATTTGAATCAGTAAGGACTTAAGGCTGGGTACATTTTTTTTTGTTTGATTGTTTGTTTTTTCACAGTATTTTTTGACAAAACCAGGAGTGGAACTAACAAAGAGAAAAAAAAAAAACTATAATAAATAATGAACCTTTTTCTGTGTTTTGGACCTACTCCTGTTTTTGTTGCACAATCTTACCATTAAAATTTTTTTATATGTTATTATAAAGACGGCCTTGGCAATTTTAACTTCAATTCAGCCGATGACTACATCACCCATGATGCTCTTACAGCCAAAATGCTGCCAAACAGGGGTCAAGTCCTGGAAAAAAAAAGTGTGGGAACTCACCCAAGATTTAGACTTAAAGGGGTACTAGACATCGTATACCCTATTCAAAGGATAGGGGATAAGGTGTCTGATCCCGGGGGTCCCACAGCTGGGGACCCCCTTTTTCTCCTTGCTGCACCCAGCATTCATTTAGAGCTTTGGGTGAAGCGCCGGTGACTCGTAACGTCACAACCCCTCAATGCAAGTCTATGGGAGGGGGCGTGAGGGCCGTATACTTGTATTGAGGGGGCATTACTGTGACGTCACGAGCCTCTGCCCCGCATCACCAGTCATCCAGCACGGAGCCAAGCTCGCTCCGTGTATTGGATGTTTGGGGTGCCGCAGCCGAGATCGCGGGGGTCCCCAGCAGCAGGACCCTTGAGATCAGACATCTTATCCCCTATACTTTGTATAGGGGATAAGACGTTTAGGGTCAGAGTACCCCTTTAAGGGCTGGTCCTGAGGGACTCCTGCTAATGGGAACTGCGTTCCTGCTGTGGAAAAAGTGCAGGAACTCCGTTCCCACGAGTTCCTGCAGGACGTGAGCCCTGCTGCCAAAGCATCATGGGATATGTAGTTCATAACATCTGCAGTGCCAAAGGTTGCTGGTCCACACTCTTCTAGAATGAAAGAAGAGCATTAGGATGATAACTCCTCACCTTCGCTATATCCCATATGACAGTGGTCCCCAACCTGGTCCTCAAAACCTACCAACATGTTGTTCCCCCCCCCCCCCGTTCCTCCTTTGGAATAGAACAGGGAAAAATTCTAATCCTGGACTGTTGGAGGGGCTTAATGGGGTTCTCCAGTGGAAATTTTTTTTTTTTTAATCAACTGGTGCCAGCAAGTTAAACAGATTTGTAAATTACTTGTATTTAAAAATCTTAACCTTTCCAGTACTTATCAGCTGCTGTATGCTCCACAGGAAGTTCATTTCTTTTTGAATTTCCTTTCTGTCTGACCACAGTGCTCTCTGCTGACACCTGACACAGAGTAAGAGCAAATCCCTATAGCAAACCTATCCTGCTCTGGACAGTTCCTGACATGGACAGAGGTGCCAGCAGAGAGCACTGTGGTCAGACTGTAAAGAACTATACAACTTCCTCTGTAGTATACAGCAGCTGATAAGTACTGGAAGGGTTAAGATTTTTAAATCGAAGTAGTTTACAAATCTGGTTAACTTTCTGGCACTAGATGATTTAAAAAAAAATAAAAAAAATGTTTTCCAGCGGAGCACCCCTTTAAGGACTGGGTTGGGGACCTCTGCTATAAAGCAAGAAATGTCCAAGATATTGAATGTTTCAATATTTATTAAAAAATAAAACCTCACTTTAGATGCAAAACAACAACTCCCAAGCATGCCAGGACAGCCAAAGGTTGGGAGTTGTAGTTTTGCAACAGCTGGAGGCGCACTGTTTGGGAAACAGTGCTTTACATTAAAGGAGTTAACCAGGATAAAAAAAAAAAAAAGTAGCCTTCTTCCAGAAACAGCGCCACTCTCGTCCTTTGTTTTGTGTGTGGTATTGCGATACCACATATGTTTATTTCTGCTTAAATTATTATTATTATTTTTTTATTTGAAAAGGGGGGTGATTCAAACTTTTATTAGGGAAGGGGTTAATTCACATTTATTAACAATTAATTTTTTTTGCATTTTTTTCACAATTTTATTTTTTTAGTCCCCATATTTCGGTTTTAGGTCCAGTGGGAAAACCGCATACGGGGCAAAAATGAGCCGACCGGAGTCAGCGTTCCACTCCGGTCGGCTCATTGAAATACATTGCATACGGGCCGCATACGGCTGGGATACGTGAGCACCCGGTCTTAGCTCCCCCCAGCCGTGTACGGTCCCATGTTGGTTAAAACGTAATGTGAACCCAGCTTTAAAGAGCTATTGTTTTAATGGGGCATCTGTTTGTCTATAAAAAGGAGGGATGCCCAGTGCCGAGAGTTCCATTAAAATGTCAGTATTTGTTGAAGCCACTCCAAAAAACACAGGAACATGCCAAAGAAACCTGACGAGTTTTAAGATCTACAAGTATCCCTTCATCATGCCTCCTTGTTCAACGTGAAACGTGTCAGTTTCTTATGCACTTTCCTGTGTTTTTGAGTGGTTTTTTTTTATATCGGTCACATGGTCATACCTCCTGGAGGATTGGCCCACAAAATAACTCTCAAAAGGTACATGGTTTACATACAACAGCCCCAAAGCATATATTTTTGACAGGTTTTGGTGATGTCCAGGTGTAGATTAGAGGTAGGGCTTAAAAATCTCCCAGGAACGGGGATTTATAATGTTAAGATGTATGAATGTGAATTATGATGTGACTGACAGTAGCCTCAATATGACAATGTTGCTGGGTCTTAGCAGACCCTAAACAAGCTTTTAGGGCAAGTAATGTCCCCATAGAAGACTATACTCAAATGGATTTACTAGTAGGAGCAGTGTTTTCCCAACCAGGGTGCCTCCAGCTGTTGCAAAACTACAACTTCCAGCATGCCCGGACAGCCTTTGGCTGTCCGGGCATGCTGGTAGTTGTAGTTTTGCAACAGCTGGAGGCACCTTGGTTGGGAAATACTGAGTTAGCGCATATACACAGTGCACTTTAAAAGTTTAATATGAAGTTTAATATGAAGTTTAATGTGGAATATGAAGGAAAACTCAATAGAACTTTGATAAGGAAAAAACAAAAAATGAATACTTGATCTATGAGGACCAGCATGTAAACAAACAAACAAAACAAAAAAATTGTTAAAGATGAAAAAATATTCCAAAACATTAAAATTTATAAATAAATTAATTGAAAAAAAAACAACATCATAAATGTTTTGAGGCCAACATAGGATGGCGAACCCCAAATTTGGTTGTTAAGGGGTTAATGTTTCTGCACTGCTAAAAAAGGTGAAATGTTGTTGACTTTTCTGGCCGCCGAATGGCATGGATGTTTTTGTATCATGTTGTTACTGTACACACATTACATGTAAGGATTTGTTGTATGATTTCTGTAATAAAATGTCATTTTTCGTGGTTTGCCGGTGAGGTCTCTGGTGTGTGTGGGACCGGGCCATAGGAATCAAAACATATTTAGAGTCCCTGTTGCCCCTAGCAACCAATCAAAATCCATCTCCCATTCTTCTGGCACCATTTATGTTACGGAATTCTAATTCTGATTGGTTGTTCTGGTAACAAGTCATCTAGTTTAATGGTCTTTAGTCTTAAAGGGATACTCCGGTGGAAAACATATTTATTTTTTTAAATCAACTGGTGCAAGAAAGTTAAACACATTTGTAATTACTTATATTAATAAAAATCTTAATCCTTCCAGTACTTATTATCTGCTGAATACTACGAGGAAATTCTTTTCTGTTTGGAAGACAGAGCTCTCTGCTGAATCACGAGCACAGTGCTCTCTGCTGACATCTCTGCCAATTTTAGGAACTGTCCAGAGCAGCATATGTTTGCTATGGGGATTTTCTCCTACTATGGACAGTTCTTAAAATGGACAGAGATGTCAGCAGAGAGCACTGTGCTCGTGATTCAGCAGAGAGCTCTGTGTTCCAAAAAGAAAAGAATTTCCTCTGTAGTATTCAGCAGCTAATAAGTACTGGAAGGATTATAAAAGTAATTTACAAATCTGTTTAATTTTCTAGCACCAGTTGATTAAAAAAAAAAGTTTTCCACCGGAGTACCCCTTTACGCTCTGCAGGTGTGGTGAAACTACCGCTCCCAGCATGCCCTGACAGCCTTGGAAAGAGCAAAAGGTGACCACACATTTTGGACAACTGTCAGCCGGATACTTTTTGACTGACAGCATGCCACATACACATGTGTGCTTGGCCAGGGTCACATGTAGCGCATCCACAGCGTATTTGACACTGCGGATTAGCTACTGACTCTTGGCCTAGTTCAGGGAGCAGAGGGAGCGACCGCAATGGCTGTGAGTACACTGTGCATGCGTGCACGATTCACAGATCCCTGTGTGTCTGCCCGTAGCAGCACTCTAGGGACAGTCAGTAGCACATTTGCAGCGTCAAATTACGCTGCGGATGCACTAGGTGTGACCCTACCCTCAAGAAGATATTCCTTTTACACAGAATAGGGGACAACAAGCTGATTGGTCCAAATCTGACAGCTGGAAACCCCCCCTATTCAGAGAAGGGGGACAGAGTAAACGGAGTGCACCACGTGTGCTGTCAGTGCTCCATTTCTTGTCTGTAGGGCTGTAGAGCATTGCCAAATCCTGAGCTTGATAGTTATTCCCTATCCAGTGGTAAAGCAGTAACGTGGGAGTAAGATGGGAATACTCCTTCAGGGACCGTTCACGGGGGCTGATCTTTTGTGAGTTTCCCGCTGTGGATTTTAGCCACAACAGGTTTTCCCCAGCAGATTTTAAGCAGTACATTTTTCACGGCTGAAAATTTGCAGCAGACCCCATTGAAGTCAACGCAATCTAATGGGGAACTCATCCCCTTTCCACTCGATGGAGAATATCAAGCTCAGAGCTCAGCAATGTTCCACAGCCCCAAAAAAAAAATCCACCGCGGAAAACCTGCCGCTGCTAAAACCCACAGCGGGAAACTAGCAAAGGATCTGTCTATCACCTATCCACTAGTGTTGCTCGCGAATATTCGCAATTCGAATTTTATTTGCGAATATCGCATATTCGCGAATTCGCGAATATTCGCGAAAATAGCGCTATATATTCGTAATTACGAATATTTTTTTTTTTTTTTTTTTCACAGTACACATCACAGTGATCATCCCTCTCTGCTTCCAGTTTATGTGGTGTAAGAAGGCTCTAATACTACTGTGTGAGACTGGCGTGCGAATTTTCGTATATGCGAAAATTTGCATATACAAATTTCCGCATATGCGAATTTCCGCTTATGTTAATTTATTGTATATGCAAATTTTCGCATATGTTAATTTTCGCATCTGCGAATATTCGCATATGCGAAAATAAAACGAGAATATTACGAATATGCGAATATTCGCGAATATGACGAATATTCGTCCATATATTCGCGAATATTCGCGAATTCGAATATGGCCTATGCCGCTCAACACTACTATCCACAGATTAAGGGGTAAGTATCTAATCAGTGGCCATACTGGCTATGGGACTGCCCAAGATGGCTGTGTATCCAGATACTCTGCATATCTCATCCTGATACAGGTGAAAAATATGCTTTATGTGATGTTGTTTTTAAATATTTTTTAATTTGTTACTATATGTTGTAACAAAAGTTGCTATGTCCGTGCATGCAGTTGACTTCTTATAGGCGATAAGATCTTCATGATATAAAACCTTAGCTTTGGTATTTCCTGAGTAACCACAGGCACTTTATTTTGTATACATATTCCTCCAGTGCACCACATGAAGGTATTTCATAGGGCCCTATCCAAGATAACACCAGGCCTGACCCTGATTGGGGGTGTTACATATAGCCAGGCCTGGCCTTAGGTGTTCGGGCGCCCTGTGCGAGCTAACCCTGTGGCGCCCCCCCAAAAAAAAATCTGTGACAAATATTTTTCTTATATTTAATCAGTCCCCTGCCCCCTTAATCAGTCCCATGTACCCCTTCAGCAGTCCCCTGCCCCCTTATTAAGATGCAGTATAGTTCCCCACATTAGGTGCAGTATAGTTCCCCCACATTAGGTGCAGTACAGTTCCCCCCCATTAGGTGCAGTATAGTTCTCCACATTAGGTGCAGTATAGTTCCCCCACATTAGGTGCAGTACAGTTCCCCACATTAGATGCTGTATAGCTCCCCACATTAGGTAGTAGCAGGTTCTACACACACAAACACATACACACACACAGACAGACACCCACACACACACACACACAAACAGACAGACACACACACATGCACACACACACAGACAGACACCCACACATGCACACACACACACACAGACAGACACACACACACACAGACACCCACACACACGCGCACACACACACACACAGACAGACACCCACACATGCACACACACACACAGACAGACACCCACACATGCACACACAGACAGACACATACACACACAGACACACACACATGCACACACACACAGACACCCACACATGCACACACACACAGACAGACACGCACACATGCACACACAGACAGACACATACACACACAGACACACACACATGCACACACACACAGACACCCACACATGCACACACACACAGACATGCACACACACACACACACATGCACACACACACACAGACAGACACACACACACACACACAGACACCCACACATGCACACACACACACACAGACAGACACACACACACACAGACACCCACACATGCACACACACACACACACACACACAGACACAGACAGACACACACAGACACACACACACACAGACAGACAGACATCCACACATGCACACACACACACACACACATAGACACACTTACCTGTCCTGCGCTGCGCTTCTCTCCGACGGCGGCCTGATGAGTGGCGTCACTGACGTCCACCTGTGCGGGTCTGCGGAGGAACTTCACATGTGCGACATCCCTCTTCAGACTCGGGCCGGCCAGCCAATGAAGAAAACTGTGCCCTGAAGCGGAATGTGACCCTCTGCATAGGGACACAGTTGAGGGAGGGTAGTGGGAATGGAATGAGAGGGAGCGGCCTGCAAAGCAGAAAACTGTGTCCCTGTGCGGAGAGTCACATTCCGCTATAGGGCACAGTTTTCTTCATTACACCAGCATTTAGCGCTGCTTGCCTGAAGCAGTGCTAAATGTCAGAAGAAGTTACCTGCCCGGCGCCCGGAACTGCACGTCGGACAATAAAAATTACTTATACCTGGTGTGAGCTGTGTCAGCTGTGTGCAAGCTGTGCCGCACAGCTTGCACACCCCTAAGGCCGACCCTGGATATAGCTCTTTCTTGATGGTGTGCTTTGAAGTGTTTCGGGTCCTAATATATGGAACGATTATCGGCCAAATAGGCCAATATCACCCTGTGTAATAGGGTCGGCGATCAGCCGATGAACAGCCTAGCACTTGTTTGTCCACTGATGAGGTCATTTGGACCCATCAAAGAAATTGTTAACTCGACATCAGCACATCTCCCCATCTAATAGGGTGGTGGGCCTCAGACTTTTTTTTTCTAACAATGCTGAGTCCTGCATAAGAGATAATCACTTTAGTAGCAAAGGATACAGGACCAAAAAGGGCTGGGTCAGAGTATATTTAAAGAGTATCTCTCATGATCTTGTTAAATTTTGCTTCCAAAATTTGCTTCCAGTTCACTGCCCCATCATGATAAACCAACTTCTGCCTTTGATATTGCTCTGCATTTTCTGTTCAGTCAGATTCACAGACTGGGAATGGGCGTTCCCCAGCAGGCGTGACATCATCTGAAGCCATACAGGGGAGAACTTCCTCCCTCACTCTGCTACACACAGCCCAGAGCAGTTCAGTGTGCGATCAGCTATAACTGGCTGAGGCTGTACACATTCCCCTCAGCACTCCAGACTGCATTTCCTGATTTTGAACTTCTGCCAGGCCAGCAGCAGTCCAGAGTCTGTGCAAGAGATGGGGCAAAATGTGCTCTGGACAAGTAGGGAGACACCTAGTGGCAGTAAACACAAACAAAACATAGAAAACTTCATTTTTTTTTTAAATCAAAGTACAATAGAATGATTTTTTATTTAACATAAGGAGTGCAATAGGAAAAATTTGTTTTAATGAGAGTGACCATATAAGCAGAGTGGGCAGAGGAAAGAAGAACCCAATGTCTAGGTAAC
This sequence comes from Hyla sarda, assembly GCF_029499605.1. Classification (NCBI taxonomy): domain Eukaryota; kingdom Metazoa; phylum Chordata; class Amphibia; order Anura; family Hylidae; genus Hyla; species Hyla sarda. The sequence continues at coordinate 485,384,100 of NC_079190.1, read as the reverse complement.
TACAAAGCTCCTCTGGTTCTTGACCTCCATCTTCTTGAGTCCTGCATAGGAGATAACCACTTCAGTATTGTAAAGCAGAGTGGGCAGAGAAAAGAAGAACCCAATGTCTTAGGTATCTGCCATACTCCTCCGGATCTTGACTGCCATCTTCTTCTGTCTGGCAGCTGGTCATGGGTATGAATATGTCCGCCTGAGGATCTACTGTATAATGTAGATTAGGTGGTTAGTATGCAGTGGACAGGGCATGTTGCACTAACAGCCTGCAAAATGGTGCCAAAAAAGAGTACGAATGATTCCCTATTGAATAATTCAGTTTGTCACTGGGGTTTCGAAGTATACGGCAGATTTACCGCAACAAGAGATGATGTGAGACACTTGAAATATTTCAGTCCAACATCAACAGTAAAGTATACACAGAACAAATCCTGATCTGCAGACTGTATTACAGAAACCGTGAGGGTTTTACATTCTAGGTCACACAAGAAAGCTCTTTTTATTTGTTTTAGAGACTATTTTATTTGCATAGAAGTAAGTGATACCCTGAAGGCTTCCTGTTCCTGGCAGAAGACAAACACGATCTCATTACGCTTGGTGTCATAGTAATATATACCATCATTTCTTTCACAATGTTTTTTTAGGTGGATGTTGCGTAGGGTGCTTTGTACGGCACAACAACATTTGAGAATTCTTCATTGAGATATCATGGTACATATTAGTGATGAGCGAATCGAATCTGACGAATCCAAATTCGTTATGAATTTCAGGAAAAATTTGCTTTGCAACGAATCCGAATATCATGGTGATTCGATCGCACGAGTCGCTTCATGAAACTCTATTTAGTGCGGTCCAGGCTCCAGGGCATCTAAAATGGCGGATCCACATGTGAGGACATGGGGCAAGGAACTCTGGGAAGGCGGGTAGGCGGGTAGGAGGGATGACCCTGAATCACATGCAGCCTATCAGCAGCCAGCTACCCCTGTGATGTCACAGCCCTATATAATCGGCAGCCATATTGCAGCCAGTCACTTCAGCGTTTTTTTCAGAGAGAGTGTTTCACTGCAGGGAGAGATAGAGCATTGTGTGCGTTGCACAGAAAAACAGCTTTACAGCAGCGATTTACCACAAGCCCAAATCACTGTGTGATTGCATCCGTTACCTTGTGGTGAGGTCCCCAAAGTCAGAGTCCCTAGGTACCGGGGGGGTCCTCATCAATAGTTAGCCCCTTGTCACCCCTGTCATAGTTAAATTATTCAGATTTAATGTGTATATATGTAAATAAAGTGTACTTACCTTGTTGTAGTGTCGCAGGACCTGTTGGTCACGTGATTCGTTCCAAAACTCTATGGTTTTATGGTTCAAGGACCTTTGGAGGAAGTCAGGTGATCGCCCACCATGCATTGTAACAGTGAGTGACAGCTGACGTGGACCAATCCAAAACGTCCCTGCCCCTGCCCATATAAGGGAGCGGCGGCCATTATCTCTCTCTTGTTCCTGTGCTGCCAAACAAGCAGCATCTCTCTTTTCCTCGTGGGCTGCTGATAGGGGAGGATCTGCGCAGCTGTCGTCAGCAGTGACTAGGCCCAAGCCTTGCGGCAACGGCCATCTTACAAAACTGTGAGTTACCTCAATCCCTCTTAAGACCCTTAAATCCGGACGGATCTCTGCATCTCTTCTAATTCTGATAATCCTTTGGATAAGCTAATGGTCCGCGGCATATGTCAATCACTGTCGTACTACATAAAGACTGTATTGCTAAGACTGTTGCTGTTAATTGGATGTACCGCAAGTACCTCAGTAAAGTTTATGCAAGTTCAAGTTCATCTCTATTGTGGACCTTCATTGATTTAAGCATGCACCTATCGTTTCTGGGAAGGGTGGCAATAGGCCGAAGATTTACCTCTGCGTATTAACCCTCACCCTGGTGTCACGAGTGACAGGGGTTAAATTTACCCCTCATATACCGAAGCAACACCCCAACTACATGACACCCCCAAGGCCCTACCACAACTGCATAAAAGCACTGACAGGGAGAGAGAAAGTACACTTTTGGGTGTAATACTCAGTGACTCCACTGCTGCAGGGGGGTGCACAACAACTCTAAAGCTTAAAGGGGCCAGTCAGGCAGAGCAGTAAAAGCCATTGTCACCTGCTATTAGTGCCTAATAGTACTGTACTGGGATCTACTACACAGCGATTCTGTACTGCTGCAGTTGGTTGTACAACAACTGTAAAGCTAACAGGGGCCAGTTAGGGTGAGCAATAGTGTTGAGCCGCAAAGGCCATATTTGAATTTGTGATATTTTGCGAATATATGGATGAATATTCGTCAGATATTCGCAAAATTCGCATATTCGTGGCATTTTTTTACTATGCGCCATAAAATTTGCATGCACATTCACCATAAAATTTGCATGCGCAATATCGCGTTATAAAAGAGCTAAAGGAAGTGGGGAATCAATATGCGCGAAAAATCCCATATGCGAATTTTCGGGCGCCCGCCTGTCTGACACAGTAACTAGTATTGGAGCCTTGTTTACACCACAAGCTGGAAGCAGGGAGGGATGATCACTGTGACATATACTGTGAAAAAAAATGTGAATATTCGTAATTGCGAATATTTATCGTTATATCCACAATATTCGCGACTTTGCGAATATGCGATATTCGCGATAAATATTCGCATTGCAAATATTCGCTGCCCAACACTAGTGAGCAAGAAAAGCCATAGTCACCTGATTACAGTGCCTAATACAGGTTGCCTAGCGGAGCATATTGATTTCTCATAAGTGCAACCTGTGCGTACATAGGTGGTATATGTTTTTTTCTTCCTGAAAAATTAATATTGGCTTAGTTACTGTAAAAGGCCAGACAAAGCTACACCCTTGTTTCTATAGCCATATACAGTTTTAAGATGAGCGTAGTGTCCAGCTCTCATAAGTGTAAATAGTACGTACACCTACATGGTGTACATTTTTTTTTTCCTGAAAAACTAATTGGGGCCTAGTTTCTGTGAAAGGCCAGACAAAGAAACACCCTTGTTTCTGTAGCCTTGTACAGTTTTAAGATGATCGTAGTGTCCAGCTCTCTTAAGTGTAAAGTGTAGGTACACCTACGTGAAATACGTTTTTTTTCCTGAAAAACTAATTTGAGCCTAGTTACTTGTTTCTGTAGTCTAATACAATTTTAAGTGTAGTGGAGTGCATTGTCCTCCTCTCATAAGTGTAACATATACGCACTCAGCTGGTGTATAAGTATGTCATGCAAAGAAGTGCCAGGACGTGCACAGAGGAGTGGCAGAGGCCTGCTACTGTTCTAGACAAATACTGTTAAGCATAGTGAAGTGCATTCTACTGCCCTCATGAGTGCATACCACATACGTACATCTAAGTGTTGTACCATTTTGTTCCTGATAAAGTCTTAAGGGCCGAGTTACTGTAAAAGGCCAGCCAAAAGTACACACCTGCTGTTGTTCTAGACAAATACTGTTTTAAGCTTAGTAAAGCATATTGTACTTCCCTCATATACGCACTAAGTATGTCAAGCAGAGAAGTGCCAGGACGTGCACAGAGGTGTGGCAGAGGCATAAATTCATCATGCGCAAGCAGAGGTCGCAGCGAGTAGGGGGGTGTAGCAGCAGGAGTTGCAGCGAGAGGTCTGAGCTCCCGGTGTCAGCTAGCAGTCATGTCTCGACCAGCAACCCAGCAGCCGTGACTGATTGGTTCACTCAGTAATCCACTTCATCCCAAGTGACATCCGACACCCCCAATCAACAGTCTGTGAGTTCCTCAGACTCAACCCTCAGATGGCATGGCCCTCATGCTGCTGCTGCCACCTCCAGGCTCTGTCATTGTGCCACCATATGGTCTCTTCATGCTGATGCTCCCACCTCTAGACTCTGTCATTGTGCCGCCATATGGTCTTGTGGTAAGCCTTGGGGGGTGTAGGGTAGCTGGGGTGTTGCTGAGCAGGTATCAGGGGTTTATTAACCCTTGTCACTCGTGAAGCCAGGGTGAGAGTTAAATACTGAGGTAATGCTGGGCCTATCGCCACCCTTCCCAAGAGCGATAGGTGAGTGCAGAATAACGGATTGTCCACAACCAGTGCTTAGCTGAAAATGTGTTGAAACTTTACTGAAGATTTTCTGTAACATGCAGTAACCGGTAACAGTCCAGATAACAGAGTCTATATACAGCTGAGCAGTGATTGACAGTGGTTGGGACTGGGAAAGTTCTCTTTAGTTTAGGAGGATTTTGTAGCATAGATCCGCTGGATTTAGGGGTATATTTCGGTCCAGTGATCTTGCGGAATTAGCTGGGAATTTTAAGAACTCACAGTCTTTAGCGTAGGCCGAGGCCGCAAGGCTTTGGCCTAGTAACTGTCTTTGGAAGTTGCGGAGGTCCTTCCTCATCCAGTGTCAGCAACCCAAGAGAGCGATTATTGGCTGCAGCTCCCTTATATGGGCAGGGGCTGAGCAGTTTTGTATTGGTCCATAACAGCTGTCACTCACCGTTACATGGCATTGTGGGTGAACACCTGACACAAGAACCACCAAAGGTCCTTCAACAAATCATAGAGTTCTGAACACGAGTCACATGGCCTAAGGTCCTGCAACGCTAACAGGTAGGCATTTAAATATACATATTTACACTGATATTTATATGAATATTAGCTGAGGGGTGACGAGGGGCTAACTAGAAAAGAGGGACCCCACCATTCCTAGGAACTCTGACTTTGGGGACCTCTACCAAGGTACGGTATGCAATACGGTACCGGGACACCACAGTCTCCTCATGCTGATGCTACCACCTCCAGGCTCTCTCATTGTGATGCCATGGATACTACAAAACACAATTAAGGTGCTGGTCCCCAGTTACAGAAATTCCTCCGCATTAGACCACAAGGAAGTATTGAGGATATGCATTAGCTAATCTTTTTCTTAGGATAAAATATATGGACCTCAAATTTCTTTGAAATCTAAGAACAGGAAAGGTGTGCAAAAAACACCATGTGCCACCTACACCACCAAGTACTGATGCGATGCAAAGACCTCTAAAAGGTGGAAGGGAACAATGTATGGACCATTGTAACCGGTGGGGGTAAAAACTTTCCCTGTAAGGCCCTACTCTTGCACTATTAATTCCCTTCTTGGCAAGTGTTACTCACCTTAAAAAGGGTGGCCCCACACAGGAACCTCTCCCTATTTCCACCTAAAAACACTGTCCTTTCCCACGGTTTTTAGTTGGAAATAGGGAGAGGTTCCTGTGTGGGGCTGCCCTTTTTAGGGCGAGTAACACTTGTCAAAAAGGGAACTAATAGGGCGAGAGTAGGGCTTTACAGGGGAAATTTTTTACCCCCACCTGCTATAATGGACAATACGTTGATCTTTTCCACCTTTTGGAGGCAAGTGTTACTCGTCCTAAAAAGGGCAGCCCCACACAGGAACCTCTCCCTATTTCTAACTAAAAACCCTTGGAAATGGCAGTGTTTTTAGGTGGAAATATGGAGAGGTTGCTTTGTGGGGCCACCCTTTTTAAGGTCGAGTAACACTTGCCAAGAAGGGAATTAATAGTGCGAGAGTAGGGCCTTACAGGGGAAGTTTTTACCCCCCACCGGTTACAATGGACCATACGTTGTTCCCTTCCACCTATTAGAGGTCTTTGCATTGTATCAATACTTGGTGGTGTAGGTGGCACATGGTGTTTTTTGCACACCTTTACTTTTGTTAGATTTCAAAAAAAAATTGGGTCCATATATTTTTATCCTAAGAAAAGTTACATTTTAGCTAATACATATCCTCAATACTTACTTGTGCACACCAACACTTTGCCAAAAGAGACCGTTTTCTTCTGCTTACCTGTCTTAACTACTATTCTGATCCTGCCACCCGCCTGATGCCACACATCTGATGCCAAGTTCTCCTTCTTTTACCCACCTTCATCACCAGGTACTGGTATTAACACCCACCACCCCACTCTACCAAAGTGTACCAAAGTGCACGGCAGTGCCGACGTGTGGAGCTGTAACTTTGGTCAGGGACCGGTTTTGTGAAATGGGTGGTTTTTATAGTCATCATCTGACAGGAAAGGAGGAGCAGGAGAAGGCTGTGGAGCTACAGGGTGATGAGGAAGACGAGACAGAGGACCCAGACACACTGTGGCTATGTGGTCTCCACATGCTGCTGGCACATTAGATGAAACTTTATCTTAATCTATTTTAAATCTTCAATTAAAATTTTACAAAATATCTTTCATCTTTTCAATTGTGAGGCCCTATGGTCTTGTTAGGCTGTTGCCACCTCCAGGCTGGGTCATTCTGCAACATTATGGTCTCCTCATGCTGCTGCCACCTCCAGGATGCGTCATTGTACCACCATATTGTTACACACTGCGCTCCAGCCACAAGCACCGGCCGTGAGCGCAGTGTCCCTGTTTCCCCGGATGTGCCCGCATGCGAATCCCGGCCCCTCTCTTACCTCGCTCTGCTCCTCCCTTATCTCAGCTCCGGCGCGCGCGTCTCCATCCCTTAGGGCACGCGCGCGCCGGAGCTCTGAAATTTAAAGGGCTAGTACGCCTATAATTAGTGAATACACTTGACACCACATTATAAGTTGTTTGCACCTCCCACACTTCCCTGCAGGATCTTCGTGCCTATTGCCTGAGATGAAACGTTCCTATTGCCTGTTTTGATATACCCGTGTATCCAGACCTTCCTGTTATGTTTTTTGACTACAAACCTTTGCTGCCGGCCTTGACCTTCTGCTACGTTGACTACGCTACTGCTTCTTCCTTCAGTACCTCTCCTTGCCCAGTAACTTGTGTGGTTGAGCCGTGTCGCCTGCTGCAGCAAGCCCATCATGCCTTGCGGCAGGCTCTGGTGAAGACCAGCGGCACCTTAGACTCCGCTCCCCGATACGGTCCGAGTCATCAGCCACACAGGTAGAGGATCCACATCCAGCTCTATTACACATATGGTCTCCTCATGCTGTTGGCACCTTAAATTAAACTTTTAAAATTTTAATCTATTTTAAATCTTCAATTTAAATTTTACAAAATATCTTTAATCTTTTCAATTGTGAGACCCTATGGTCTCGTCAAGCTGTTGCCACCTCCAGGCTGGGTCATTCTGCCACTATATGGTCTCCTCTTGCTGCAGCCAATTCCAGGCTGTGTCATTCTGCCACATTATGCTCTCCTTGTGCTGCTGCCACCTCAAGGCTGTGTCATTGTGGCACCATATGGTCTCCTCATTTACAAAATATGCTCCTGTCAAAGTTGCTGAGAGGCAGGAGCTGGAACAGCTGGTAGCTCGATGCTCCCCAAAATGGGTCCTCAAAAAAGTATTAATTAAAATTAATTAAAATTAAATGAAATTAAAATTACGTTTAAAAATCTCTTCAATCTCTTCAATTGTAAGACCATATAGTCTTCCTGCTGCCACATCCAGATGCTGTGCGGCAGTGATTTCACTAACACAGCACACTCCCTATGCGTGTTACGACAAGGCAAAGTGTTCTACACCCCTAGTGAGCCTTTCCATGTAGTTACGGAACAATGGCAGCTTTACTGAGGCAGACAGATGGAATAGTCTTTACAGCCAGTTAGGCACAAGGAGGTGACCAGTGACTTTAGAGACTTCCGGGCTAGCTGGGACTTGTAGTGGACTTGGATTAATTGCTGGAGACCCACGCTGAATTTGGACAGACTGATCTTGACTGACTTGACTAGAACTGACTAAACTTCACCCCTTGTGTAGCTTACCAGGTTTTGACATTCACCTGTGGGGCACTTGGTGATGGAAGCATGGCTGCATGACTAGGCCTTGGGTCTCCTCAGGACACCAGACACTCTCAGGTCCTCAGCATGCTCTTATCTGAAACTAACTAGCTCTTCCCCTGTATATATGAGGGAGACTTTGGAGGGGTCCTATAGGTCACCCACATGTCATCTGGTCACTGACACCTTCCCTGGTTACAAGACTTAGCAACAACATTTAAAGGTATATCCATGATACAGACAATGCAATAGATAACACAAGGTATAATTAACCATTTATAATACACAGCTTAAAGGGGTACTCCGGCGCTAAGACATCTTATCCCCTATCAAAAGGATAGGGGATAAGATGTCAGATCACAGGGGTCCCGCCATTGGGGATCCCCGTGGTCTTCCACGCCGCACACCATTAGAATCAGTCCCCGAAGCGTGTTCGCTCCGGGTCTGATTATTGGCGATCACGGGGATGGAGCATAGTGACGTCACGGCTCCGCCCCCGTGTGTCATCATGCTCCGCCTCCTCAATGCAAGTCTATGGAAGGGGGCGTGACAGACTTCCATTGAGGGGCGGAGCATGACGCCACACGGGGGCGGAGCCGTGACTTCACTATGCTTCGTCCTCGTGGTCGAGATGGACTCAGCCTGAGGACCTCCAGCGGTTCCGGAAGCCGCTAAAGGTGGGTGCTGCATGGTAGATCCCGGTGGTCCCCTTCGGCGGGACCCCTGCGATCTGACATCTTATGCCCTATCCTTTGGATAGGGCATAAGATGTCTAGGGGCGGAGTACCCCTTTAATCCCTTAAGGACTCAGCCCATTTTGGCCTTAAGGACTCAGACAATTTAATTTTTACGTTTTCATTTTTTCCTCCTCGCCTTCTAAAAATCATAACTCTTTTATATTTTCATCCACAGACTAGTATGAGGGCTTGTTTTTTGCGCGACCAGTTGTCCTTTGTAATGACATAACTCATTATATCATAAAATGTATGGCGCAACAAAAAAACACTATTTTTGTGGGGAAATTAAAACGAAAAACGCAATTTTGCTAATTTTGGAAGGTTTCGTTTTCACGCCGTACAATTTATGGTAAAAATTACGTGTGTTCTTTATTCTGAGGGTCAATACGATTAAAATGATACCCATTATTACATACTTTTCTATTATTGTTGTGCTTAAAAAAAAAACACAAACTTTTTAACCAAATTAGTACGTTTATAATCCCTTTATTTTGATGACCCCTAACTTTTTTATTTTTCCGTATAAGCGGTGGTATGGGGGCTCATTTTTTGCGCCATGATCTGTACTTTTTTTTTGATACCACATTTGCATATAAAAAACTTTTAATACATTTTTTATAATTTTTTTTAAATAAAATGTATTAAAAAAGTAGGAATTTGGGACTTTTTTATGTTTTTTCGTTCACGCCATTAACCGTACGGGATCATTAACATTTTATTTTAATAGTTAGGACATTTCGCACGCGGCGATACCAAATATGTCTATAAAAAAAATGTTTACGCTTTTTGGGGGTAAAATAGGAAAAAACGGATGTTTTACTTTTTTATTGGGGGAGGGGATTTTTCACTTTTTTTTTACTTTTACTTTTACATTTTTTTACATTTTTTTTTACACTTGAATAGTCCCCATAGGGGACTATTCATAGCAATACCATGATTGCTAATACTGATCTGTTCTATGTATAGGACATAGAACAGATCAGTGTTTTCGGTCATCTTCTGCTCTGGTCTGCTCGATCACAGACCAGAGCAGGAGACGCCGGGAGCCGCACGGAGGAAGGAGAGGTGACCTCCGTGCGGCGTTATGAATGATCGGATCCCCTCAGCAGCGCTGCGGGCGATCCGATCATTCATTCAAATCGCGCACTGCGATCAGCAGCCGGGATCAGCCGCGCATGACACGGGCATCGCTCCGATGCCCGCGGTTATGCTTAGGACGTAAATGTACGTCCTGATGCGTTAAGTACCACCGCACCAGGACGTACATTTACGTCCTGCGTCCTTAAGGGGTTAAAGGGGTACTTCGGTGAAAACCTTTTTTCTTTAAAATCAACTGGTGGCAGAAAGATAAACATATTTGTAAATTACTTCTATTAAAAAATCTTAATCCTTCCCTGTACTTATTAGATGCTGAATACTACAGAGGAAATTCTTTTCTTTTTGGAATGCTCTATGATGACATCACGAGCTCAGTTCTCTCTGCTGATGTTATTATAATAATGCTCTATTTATTGTTGTCCTTAGTGGGATTTGAACCCAAGTCCCCAGCACTGCAAGTCAGCAGTGCTAACCACTGAGCCCCCATGCTGTCCTTACCATACATTTGCTATGCATGGTTGCTAAAATGGACAGAGATGTCAGCAGAGAGCACTGTGTTTGTGATGTCATCAGTGTTCCAAAAAGAAAGGAATTTCCTCTGTAGCATTTATCAGCTAATAAGTACTGGAAGGATTAAGATTTTTTAATAGAAGTAATTTACAAATATGTTTAACTTTCTGCCACCAGTTGATTTAAAAGAAAAAAGGTTTTCACCGGAGTACCCCTTTAACCCCCTTAAAGGGGTACTCCGGTGAAAACCTTTTGCAATAGAGTCTGCCAGACAGGTCAGCAACGGTACAGTGGTGAAACCCCTGTACTGGGCCACCACATTACTTAATGTGTGCACACTTATAGTTTTTTTGATGTGTTTATATTGTATGAATAAACCCCTTTTCCAATAGTATCTCAGTTTGTGTGATGTTGCCTGATGTGTGGGAATGCTCTCGCTATACACACTTTGCGTTTTTTTTCGCGTTTCATTAGAACAGTTCAGATAATATTTGTTCACAGTACAACAAATAATATATAGCCATTTAGAATATTGTGCTATCTATCCAGAACTAGGAAAAGTGCATTGTCCATGACTCCATTAATTTCACAGTAATGTTCATGCTTACTTTGTTGCTTATTGTAAATACATAAATTAGTCATTTATTTTGCAAGTCATTAAGTGTATTTTTTTCATGAATAAGGTGCTTTATCTGTACTCTGGAAATGACTACTATTCACATTTGTTATAGTGTCCATAGGATTGCGCTATTTGTACTGTTGCCAAGTAATCATATATCTATTAGGCAGTCAAAAAATAGATACATAATGTTAAAAAAAAAAAAAAAACTGAAGTTGAATCACAGGTTTCCATATCTTGTCTGGTTCAACGCGCTTTACCAAAATCTTCAGGAAACATCTTGCGGCTTTCCCTGTCTGTTTAGCGCTTCTTCATGTGCAACTCTAATGGCGGTCATACACGTACACAGTGTATACCGTATGTTTCGCCCTATAGGACGCACCGGCGTATAAGACGCACCCTATTTTTAGGAGCAAAATCTAAAAAATTAAAGATTTTGAACCCAATAGTGGTCTTCAACCTGCGGACCTCCAGGTGTTGCAAAACTATAACTCCCAGCATGCCCGGACAGCCGTTGGCTGTCCGGGCATGCTGGGAGTTGTAGTTTTGCAACATCTGGAGGTCCGCAGATTGAAGACCACTGCATAGGAGGTTATACTCATGTGTCCCCGCTACTCCGGACCCGTCACCGCTCCCCTGGATGTCGCTCCATCGCTGTCGCCGTGTCCCCGTCGCTCCGGAACGTCTCTGCTGCCGGCCGGGTATCCTCGCTCTCCGTCGATGTCATCACCTCGTTACGCACGTACGCGACGACGTGATGACGAGGAAGGAGAGCGCCGGCCATACAGGGGATCCCTGAACGGAGAAGACACCGAGGAGGCAGGTAAGGTCCCTCCCGGTGTCCTGTAAGCACTAACCCGGCTATTCTGTAGGGCTGTTCGGGACCACCGCGGTGAAATCGCAGCGGACCCGAACAGTCCGACTGAACAGCCGGGTTAGTGTCACTTTCCCTTCAGACGCGGCGGTCAGCTTTGATCGCCGCGTCTGAAGGGTTAATACAGGGCATCACCGTGATCGGTGATGTCCTGTATTAGCCGCGGGTCCCGGCCGTTGATGGCAGCAGGGACCGCCGCGATAGGGGTGTATTCGCCGTATGAGACGCACCGACTTTTCCCCCCCAGTTTTGGGGAAGAAAAAGTGCGTCTTATACGGGCATGCCTGCTGCTCATGTGTTGGGCCCATTGTAAAGATATACAGTGTACCATATCCACTGTATATTATGTTATTTATGTGTACTATGCCTTTAAGAGTAAGGAGCAGTGTAAGCCAGGTGACCCTGCCTGCCCAATGGGAACCCCTAAATTGTAAGGCATATAGTGTAGTGGGGGAGGAGTTGCCCCAGTTCTAGTTTAGTGTGTGCTGAGCTCAAGTGTGGTAAAGAGGAGAAGTCGTGTGTGGAGAAATCCTGAGGGAAGCCTGAGAACAAATGTTACCCCGTGCAGCAGAAAGTCAAGCCCTGGCGGTGAAGGTAAATGGACCTTGTCAGAACCCGAGCCAGCATAGGAAATCTACCATCTCTAATCAGTATTAATCATGTGGGTAAAAAGCACCATAAGTCCCAGCAATGCAACAGGGCCCCGAGAGGGTTACACTACATCCCTTCTACTCTGCTCCAGACTGTGTGTAATGCCATCTGCACCTGCTGCTGTGTTTCTTACTCCCCGTGTCTGGCCCAGGAGGAGCTGTCTCCAACCTCGGGCCGTGTATAGGCTAACCGTGCCCTGGAGTCACGAAGTGATTAGGAATTCTTTGCACCCCTGTGTCACCATAAAGTGCCCAAATAATAGCACCATGTGGTATACTGCTATTCCCAAACCAGTCTGCATGTGGATTCCGAGCAATGTCAAGTTCACAGCACTGCTAGATCCTGATCACAAGGTCAGAACCGTATGACTGGCAGGTAACACGATCAATAGGATCTGTTGTGTGATGGATAGAACAATGCGATATGGTTTCTGTTTATAGAAGGAAACCGCAATACAATAGTAAATAGAGCCTGAAAAAGAGCGCAAGCGGAAGACATCATGGAGCTTGTAGTCTCTCTGTTTGAGTTCTTTCGTTTGAGTTCTTTTTTTACACTATATATACACATTGTTGAGTTATGTATACACATAGTTGATTTCTGCCACTTCAGCTATTGTAAATTCCTTGCCCAGGAGTGTCACTTGTTTTATCAGCTTTGCAAGGGTTTGGCTGAAGTTTGCTCCACGTTATATCTGACAGCAGCTCGCCCAGATATATCATGTGAAACTACGTAAAGTCACTGGTTTCGGCTTTGTTCAGATTGGACATTTGGCAGGATGTTTATTAGTTGCTTAGAAGGAGTATTCACAAAGTCAGAGGTCAGATGACCGAATCTGACCAAGTCCCTAATATTTAAATTGTCACTATTATATATAAAAACTTTTTATATGTTGTACATCTTGGCAAAATGATAGTTTTTGTAATATACTTCTTTAAAATGTTTTCACATTTTATTAAAGAAAACTTCCTTTGAATATCCCACCACTAGGGAACCTCATGCCCCCTGGGACACTGATGAGTCCCACAGCAGCATGAACGTGTCCAAGGGTCATGGACACAAGATGGCTGATTGACAGGTTGCAGGAGGAACACAGCCTGCAGCAACACTATTTTAACATACTGTACTTTACCAACTGTCTAACCTCAGTAAAGCTACCGTTGTCCGTAACTTGACGTTGGAGTCTTTATTGCCCCCGTGCCTAGCCTAGGATCATGCCAATGCAATTTAAGTCTGTGCCAGAAAGTGTATGGGATTTACAAATGAGAAGTGGTTTATTCATGGGGCTTGTGAAAAAGAGGGGGAGGTGAAGAAAAGTACTGTGCCAACCATGTGCAAGATTATGTCTGAAGCTATGTTACATTGACAAGTGTTGCCTGTACCTGCAAGGGTTAAAGATATGCCAGAGAAGCGCGCAAAAATGTCCCGTGCTGGCATGCCGCCCCTGGGCGTGGAAACCATGTTGCTGTATCCATGCTGAAGTGGAACTGTGAAGCTCTGTCCCTTGTTGCCGGGGGAGCGGAAGTCAGTGCTGCACCGCTGACGCACTTCCGGCCGGTGGCCATTTTCCTGAAGCCATGTATAGAAGGAGCAGCGCTGCCGGATTCTCCCAGTTTGAAGTCAGTCAGAAGAGCAACAAGGTGGAATGGGCAAGCACACGTGAAGAGAGTCCCAAGATAGCAAATGTTTCAGGAGCTGGCAGATCGTTTACAGCGCATCTCCCTCAGGGCTGAAGAGGCCTGCTACCATGTCCCGCTGCGGGAGGATGAAGGAGACTGGCCACCAACCCTAGTTGAGGGAACGCCAGCATCTTCTTGTGCATCATCACCGGTGAGGCTGTCCCCTCACCACCGGACTTGGGGGTCCTGGGCCGAAATTCACACCGAGGAGTCATAACTGAGTACCCCAGCTAAGGCTGCATTCTCTACCCCTCCTTCTACCCCTAGCCCAGAGAAAAAAACAACTCAGGCCTAGAAGTCTGCAGTATGTCCCCGGTCCCCACCTTTACCAAAGTGGTTGTTTGGTGATGAGCCTGAACTAATACAGGGAGCACGTTCTTCCCCTTCCAGGGAAGTCCCATCCCCCAGTCCCACCGGCCCAGTCTGAGAGGGCCAGAAGAGAAGCTCAGGTGGCCAAGATTGTAGGGGAGCTGAGGGCACAAAGAATGGAAAAAATGGTCCGAAGCTGCTGCCATATGAGGTGTACATTAGGAAGCTAGAACACCCCCAAGAAGGGAGAGACACCCCTGGAAAGTCGCAGAGCCACGGTCATAAAATTTGCCAAAGTGCTGGGATTTGGCACCCTTATGGACTGTTGTCATGGTGGGACCATCTTGGTTAATCGGCAGACAGTGCAGAGAGAATATCTCTCCCCATCATTCCATTCTCTAGAGAGTGGGGAGATCGTGGAGTATATTAATGTACAGAGCTTGAGAGGAGAGTGGGCGGCTGCGGTGACCCGTCCGAAGAATCCAACCCAGATTCCGTTTGCCTACTTCACATCGAGCGACTGGGATGCCGATCCCTTTGGGTTGCTGCCGCCTAAAGTCAGAGGTACCGTCCAGGAGGAGGTTTACATGGCCAAAGTGCCAGTCACGGCACCAAAGTATCGACCACAGTCGCCTGTAAATGTACCTAGGCCTACTCCTGTGGCCGAGGAGGTTTGGCCTAACCAGCGGGCCCCAACTGAAGTGCCTCAGCCTTCTCCCACAGAGAAGGTTTGACCGGCCCAAAAGGTACCAACTGCTGTTCCCCCAGTGGCGCAAGCTGCTGCAGTGCAAATGGTGGTCACCATCAGCCCCACCATTGCAGAGTCCACGTTGTCCTGGGTGAACTGGAACACCCGAGTGAGTCCAATGGAGGGGGGCACAGTCCTGTGGACTCTGCCTCATGTCCCAGCCTTGAAAGCAGTCCGACTGGCCGGGCTGGGATGGTAAGTTCCCAAGTTAAAGGAGTCTACCCGTTATAATTCTACTGTATATCACTAACTTTCCTTGTGAAGTACTTTTGTTCTCCACAGGTTGTGCAACGCTTAAGAAAAAGTGCCTGACAAACTTGTCAAGAAGTCAATTTGTAACCATTTGCGTAAGTGTTTGTGTCTGGCTTTTAGCCGTGATTCCTTACTAAGAACTTCTATAGTGTACCAGGACTGTGGAGCGGTACAATGAAAATATGCCGTTAGAGTAATATATTTTTGCTCATTCTCTTAGCACAAGTAAATACTTATGTTGGTGTACTATAATGGTAATTGTGTATGGTAATAAAATGTATATAATGTGTTTGTACAAAATGTCAAGGTGTACAGTGACAGTTGTGCATGGCAATTTATATAGGAGGTATCCTGACCCGTTCAGGAAAAGCCTAGCCACTACCTCAACACAAGGACAAATTCCCGCAAGGTACAAAAATTAGCTCACAATATAGTGTATAAGGTTATGTACCACACATAGTCCGTTCATATTGTGATAGCCTGGGGGATGTAGGGTATGGGGAGTGTAGCTGTGCGGTAGTTAAAGGGTGCTTGTTAACCCTTGCTATTCGTGACGCCAGGGTGAGGGCTCCTCAGTAATACTTGTCCTACCGCCGCCCTTCCCAAGAGCGATAGGGAGATAGATAATAATAGAATGTCCACAACCGGAGAGTTTTCTGAAACAGGTATAACTTTTACTGAAGATTTTCTGCAAGCTTCAATAACGGAACAGTCTCTTATGCATACAACTGCTTTCTTTGGAGATTGACAAAGGTTGGGACTTTAGCAAGTTAGAGTCTTTAAGTATTATGCGCTGTTCCACTGGATTTAGGGGATTCGTTGCGGTCCAGTAGTCACACTAGCATTAGCGGGGGTAGTTTAGAACTCACGGTTTTAGTTCTGCTGAGGCCGGTAGGTTTTTCAGGCCTAGCGTGTCTTTGAAAGTTGCGCAGATCCGTCCTGCTAGTCTGGCATCCATGAGAGCAGCAACCCAAGAGAACGATAATTGGCTACAGCTTCCTTATATGGGCAGGGGCTGGTCCATACTTGTGTCAATCACCATTACAAAGATTTGTGGGTTAACACGTGACCCAAGGACCTCCTAAGGTCCTCCAACATACCATAGAGGAGATTAACATGGTCACATGACCGAAGGTCCTGCAACGCCAAACAAGGTAAGTACTATACATTATCCTAGATATATACTATTATTAAATATATACATATATTAACAATAGGCAATTTGACTTAAGAAGAGGCGACTAGGGGTTGTCCCACCTGAGGGACCCTACCTGAGCGTAGTTACTCTGACTTTGGGGACCTCTACACTAGGTAAGGCATGTAATACGTTCCGGGCCACTACAAACCCCCTCACTTAAAATAAGTCGGCCTCAACGTCACGAAGTGAAGGTCGGGTAACAACATTACAAAGCTACTTTACATTTTTTGAGGTACATACATTTGTTTGGGTAAACTCATGAACATGATTGGTTGGTTCATGCATTTAGTAACAGGATGATATTATTCACATGAAATACATCTGTGGTAGCCCTTGGGGGGTGTATGGTAGTGGTGGTATGGTATAGGTATATACAGGGTTAATGTTAACCCTAGAAGAGTTTGTGACGCCAGGCTGAGGGCTGGTATGCTCAATCAGTGTTCCGGCCTATCGCCGCCCTTCCCAGTAACGATAGGTGCATAAAATAACTGAAGGTCCACAAGGAGATTTGAACTTGAATAACGTTTACTGAAGTGCTTGCAATATTCACGGCACAGTAACAGTCTCATACAAACAGTCCTTTGGTTACTTAGTGACTGGCAGTAGTTGCGGACCTTGAGTTAGACAATAAGTCTCTAAATTTAGGAAGAGATTTGCAGATCCGACCGGATTTAGGGGAGGTAGTAGGTCCGGCGATGCTGCAGAGTGTTTGGGAGGTGATACAGTCTATAAATATATTCGTTCAGCCATTGCCGCAAGGCTCGGGCCTAACTCACTGCGATTACTGCTGTACAGGTCTTGCTTGCTTGCTATCCCAGGAACAAGAGAGGTGTTGCTAGCTCAGCAACCCAGGAACAAGAGAGCGATAAGATGGCCGCCGCTCCCTTATATGGACAGGGGGCGTGGTGAATCTGATTGGTCCGGAACGTCTGCCATTCACCTTACATGGTGTGATGGGATTGCTTACGTCACAGGATCTATATACATTATAAAACCAAAATGAGGCTAGAGATACCAAAGTGAGGCCTGGAACGCATCCAGAATGAGGCTTGGAACGCATCACATAACCCGAAGGCCCTGCGACACTATGGAAACAAGTAATTAACCATTTATCTACATTTATACTATACTATTTACATTATCTATGCATAAATTACTAATTATATACTAGAATAGAGGTGACTAGGGGTATACTGGATTAATAGGAATCCCTACGTCCTAGGGACTCTGGCTATGGGGACCCATAAATAAATAAGTACCGTATAGAATGCGGTACTGGGACACCACACATCCTACTTAACATTTTTTCCCTAAGCTCACTAGACAATTTAAATCTCACTATACATTTTTGCCATGTTAGCTACCTGTTTAGTACACTGGAAACTTTACTGGCTTGCCTGAGGCTTTCTACCAATAAAACTGGCTACTAGGGTCTATTGGCTACATGCTCTTATCCATAGAACACAACAGATAAATCTTACCTAGGTTACCTTTCATTACGTGTATTATTTTTAGCTGGCAAGAGCACCTACTGGCCAGGCAGGGCATCTTGCACATGTAGGAGAGAGAAGAGAATTAGTGTACATGACAGTGGCAGGAATTGGTAAATAACATTAGCTACAATTCCCAAAGCATTTACTTGAGTGTGAGATATTTTTGTTGTATGCTTGGTGTACTAAGTTTAAGTGAGGGAAGTACACTTAAGTGATTGTTTTTGAGGTACTATGTGTGTAGTACTATTTGTAAGGTCAGTCTTGAAACCTTAAGGGTAGTTTTCCCTGAGTGGACCTTTGAGACGTTGTTAGTAATGGGTGACAAAACTGTTATTCCTCAGAGGAGCGGAGGAAGCCACCTACTAGCAACTACTACAACACCTATTATTTACATTTTCTTTTTATGTACACATGTACAAGGCTAATTTTTCTGTGTACAAGAACCATTTACATTTAGTTACTCTAGCACAAATATTTATTAAACATTCCAACAGGGTTCAGGTGCATTCACCTGATAAGTGCGACTTTTAGCAATAATGTCACGTTACTATTGACGTATATACATGTAAACAAGCATGCAAGGATCAGCAGTCCACCTGCACTAAGAGTCTAAACTTCACGGCTACCAGCTCTAGCCGGGCACACACTTACGAATCTCCTACCGCTAGGAGTCTCTTGGTCTAAGGACCAGGCACAAAAGCTTGATGGTTACGTTACAACTTGAACAGTCTTAGCACAGTCCTGCTAGGCACATTTCTTGAACGTTGCAGAAAGTCTGTGAAGAAGAATTTTTTTTTTAAAGCAATATAAGTGTCACAGCTCAGATGAAACTCTTGCGATGTCGTCCTGCTCCTCGCCTAGAGCCTCTACCCCTCTCAGAATCACGAGCAGGTAAAGAGTTAATGTGGCTCTCCCACACCACATTAGTAAGGGTAGAGTGTGACACTGTATAATTGAGGTTAACAGTTGGTGCTGGTTGATTCGGCCCCACCTCCTCGTCGGGAGTGGGCCGCAGCACATTCGTTGGTGCCTGTTGAACAGACAAAACCTCCTTGTCGGGAGTAGGCCTAGGTACTTTGTTTGGTACCCGCAGTCGAGGCCAAACCTCCTGGATAGGAGTAGGCCAGAGTACTTTGTTGCAGGTTGAAGAAAGTGGCTGCTGCTGTAGAGACTCCTCCTCCTTCGGTACGTAGGTGGAGGCATCAGGAGCAGGCCATTTCAGTCTCAGCTGGAAGGGGTCCGCTTCCCAATCATCAGAAGGAAAGTACTTGAACGGCAACTGGGTTGGAGCGGCTGGCCTGGAGACTGCGGCAGCCCACTCTCCTCGCAGGCCCCGGACGGGGGTGTATTCCACTATCTCACCCACCTCCAGGGAATGGAACTTTTTGTGAAGATATGACCTCTGTACAGCTCGCCGGTTTACGAGGATGGTATAGCCGGTGTGGCAATCAATGAGGGTACCATAACCTCTGACCTTGTCGAACTTGGCCACTGTTACTCTGCAACATTCCAAGGGCTTCTCCCCTTCTCGGGGATGATCCCACTTGCGAATGAAGAGTGCCTCCATCTCTTTGGTGTTCCCTTGGTAGCGGATCCTCTCCTCAAGAGGCAGATGCACATGCTTGGGGGCATAAAGTTCTCGGTGTCGGGCCTTTAGCTTGTCCATCAAGTCAGCTATTTCGGCCTCCTGACGGGCCTTGCTGTGCCTTAGGAACCGATGGGAGGGGCTTCACAAGCAGAGGTTGAAGCACATCATGCATGTACTGAATGAAGTCAGGTTAATCCCCAAAGACCCATTGGGGCAAATTTGGTGAGCACGGTTGTGCACTCTGCAAAGCGGACAGGGGTATTTCTGGCTCAGGGCTGGTGGAGAAAGAGAAAGCCACCTCTGCTGGTGTACTTACAAAGGGTTCCTCCGTCGGGATCTCAGCCCACGAACCCCAGGTTCCGGTGGTGAGGGGACAGTCTCACCGGTGAAGGAGTTCCAGGTGTTCCTGCGATGTCCCCTGGAGGGGTATCCTGCCAGTCGTCATCATCGGGCAGTGGGGGAAGATTGCAGGCCCCCTCTTCATCCAATGACAACCGCTGCAAACGGTCGGCAAGATCGAGGAACAGCTGGGCTGCGACCGCTTTCCTTTGTTCCGGTGCCATCTTAGTGCGCATGCCACGTGGAACGCTGCTCTCCGCCATGTCTGTACCTTACGGCTCTCCTTTGTGCCAACTGAAGAGGTCGCTGTGCAGGGTTCCCTTTATACTGGACTTCACCAAAATGGCTTCAATAACAAAATGTAAGCTTCAATAACGGAACAGTCTCTTATGCATACAATTGCTTTCTTTGGAGATTGACAAAGCAAGTTAGAGTCTTTAGGTATTATGCGCTGTTCCACTGGATTTAGGGGATTAATTGTGGTCTAGTAGTCACGCTAGCATTAGCGGGGTAGTTTAGAACTCACGGTTTTAGTTCTGCTGAGGCCGGTAGGTTTTTCAGGCCTAGGGTGTCTTTGAAAGTTGCGCAGAACTGTCCTGTTAGTCCGGCATCCGCGAGAGAAGCAACCCAAGAGAGCGATAATTGGCTACAGCTCCCTTATATGGGCAGGGGCTGGACTAGTACTAATTGGTCCATACTTATGTCAATCACCATTACAAAGATTTGTGGGTAACACGTGACCCAAGGACCTCCTAAGGTCCTCCAAAATACCATAGAGGAGATTAACATGGTCACATGACCGAAGGTCTTGCAACGACAAACAAGGTAAGTACTATACATTATCCTAGTTATATACTATTATTAAATATATACATATATTAACATTAGACAATTAGACTTAAGAAGAGGCGACTAGGGGTTGTCCCACCTGAGGGACCCTACCTGAGCGTAGTTACTCTGACTTTGGGGACCTCTACACTAGGTACGGTATGTAATACGGTACCGGGCCACCACAATATGTAAACACTTAAGTTAGGACTGTAACATTACTTGTAGTCCCAGTCCACAAATGTCCAATGTATATATCTAACAATTTTCTGTCCTTGTGTACAGGGTACTCTACTGGCCAGAGGGTTCCCCTGAAACTAAAAGTAAGACATGTATAGAGGCAGAGTACATTATGCAGAGGGAAAATGGTTATATAGTATAACACTACTTGTTGAGTTCTGGGGAGAAGTGTTAAGGACTTAAGGGGCCCCAGCAGCCAAAGTATTGGGTAGGTAGCCTCCTGCAGCCCAAACTGCAAAATTGTGTGTATTATGGTCTAAAATGTGTTCCTAGGGCAGTTACAAAGCTTGTTAATCCCACATGTTTATCAAACCAGAGAGCACATACGGACATTTACAGTGCTACATGGACTTGTTTCTATCTTGTTCCATAACCAGACCTGTGAAGGACATTTTGCATAATGCCCCAGGAACTAGGCCCCAGTGTCCACTTCAGTCCTCCACCCTCCAGGATTGGGCATCGAGGATGACTGTATTTAAGAGGGGGAGTTTGTGGTGGCCCAGTATGGGAGATGCTATCCCGTACCCTTGCTGGCCTGTCAGGCAGCCTCCTTCGGTGTCCCCAGGGCCCCTTGCACTTGTTTCCCCCCTGTACTTATGTTCTGCAGTGTATTGTATGATAAAATGTGTTGTATCTTTAAGAGTTATGTCCTGTGATTGTTACCCAGGAGGTACCAGTGACCAGGTGACCCCAAAGTGTGACCTATGGGCTCCCTGCTAGTCTCCCGCATATAAGCCCTGGCTTCTCTCTCTTCCTCTCTTAGCTCTTTTCCTTACAACTCTTTGCTGAGATCCAGTGTAGTCGTGCATAGTGTGTGTGTCCACAGTGTTGGAGGCCTCAAAGCCAAGTCCTGCAGCCACCATTATTTCAAGTTTTCAATAAAAAAAGTTTTCTGCCGGAGTACCCCTTTAATGCTCTGGGCAGCACTCAGCCTAGTTTATTATATAACATTAGTCCCAGGGATGTGAAGTAACTTGGCCACAATTGCTTCATTTCATGGTGATCCAACAAATACATTGTGTAATTGTGTATAATAAGCAACCCTTTCGCGATTGTGACAAAATTAGGTTTTGCTCGGGGCTATTCCTCTGATCTCTAGCACCATTACTGACTCATCACAGTCCCGTGTATTAAAAAAACATGTCCTGATTTAAAGATAGTTTCCGAATTTTTCTTGATTTTCCCACCTTATCTATATATTATGTTCGGTGTTGCCATTGGGTTTTGCAGAAGTAGTCTCACGCATGCCCTGGTGCCTGAGCACCCTTTTCCAGATATGAAGACCCTGGTATCATATGCAGTACATTGTTTGTGGGCAGCCCTGTATACAGGCCTGGTGCAAGGATTTTTGCCACCCCAGGCAAAAGCTAATTTTGCCGCCCCTTGATCCTGCCCATCGGCTCCTTTCAATGTATGGAGGCGCCCGTGATGTCAGGATGCAGGTTATTAAAGTACCCGTGGGGGGTTTTACTTGATGGGCAGGTGCTTCGAATGATCGAGTGTTTCGGATGCTGGCTAACTTTATTGCATCGGGCAGAGTGGTGTCCCCATCAAGATGGCGCTGTAGGCGGCTGCCTATTTTACCTATAGGCAGATCCGGCCCTGCCTGTATTAGATGTTGCACTGCACTAGGGCCTGGAAGCTTTATATTATGGCCCAGGCCACATTTTTAATAGGAAAAATGTCATCCTCTGGGACCGCACCAAGAGAACGTACTCTAAGTCCAACAAGGTGTCATCTAGGTCAGTGGTCTTCAAACCTGGGTCTTCAAACTTTGGACCTCCCGATGTTGCATAACTACAACTCCTAGAATGCCCAGACAGCCGTTGGCTGTCCGGGCATGCCATGAGTTGTAGTTTTGCAACATCTGGAGGTCCACAGTATGGAGACCACTGATCTAGGAGGAGATCAAATCTGCAGGGCTACGATATGAAGACACGGCAGGTCAGCTGTCTTCTACTTCTTACCAGAGAAACACAATGACACTACTTACAGAAACTAAAGGTGAACTTTGAACAGGATGAGAAGGGAGAAGAGATACTTGTGCTTCTTGCTTTACGGGAAGACATGATTCCTTTGGAGTTATTCCTGTCTTCAATCTAGCACAGATCAGGTTTCATCCTTAAATGGGTACTCCGCCCCTAGACATCTTACCGCCTATTGAAAGGATAGGGGATAAGATATCTGATTGCGGGGGATCCGCCACTGGGACCCACGCGATCTCTGTGCAGCACCCGGCGTTCAGCATGTGACGTCACGCCACGCCCGCTCAATGCAAATCTATGGGAGGGGGCATGGAGGTACGAGGAGCGTGGCTGAGACGTCACGATCACTGCCGCCTGCTACAAGCATTCGGTAAAAAAAATTCCGAACACTGGGGCAGAAGAGTTCCCCTTTAAGGTCTCATACACACTGCTGCCACCTAAGAAGGAACCAATATTATTTATAGCGGATGGTAGGTGGTAACCCTGTTACAGATTTTGCGCTGATGCCCAGTAGTTTCCAGTTGACACCTAAATCCTTATCTTACGCTCTTCCGTTGACATAACATACAGCCTAGTGTGGTGGACCACCGGTGTATGGCGGGACCATGGGTGTACTGGTGTGAGTGGTGGTGTCAGATGGTATTAACCCCTGGGGCAAGATGTTGTCAACCACTAGTGTTCGTGACGCCAGTGTGGGTTTTAGAGTTCCGGAACAGCACGCGCCCGGATTCTCCGTTATCCCAGTTGCTAGTAGTGAAATGAGAGTCCACAACCAGTTATGGTCAAATGGAGGCTTTACAGAGTATAAGACAGATGGAATAATCTTCACAGCTAAGGCCAGATTTCCCAGAGAGGTGGCCAGGACCCAGAAGGACCTCACAGCTTTCTGGATCAATATACTTGTAATTAAAAAGGATTATAGGATGCAGCTCACCGAAAAATATGCGAGGTTAACTGAGATATTCTCACACCCCAAGGAGAATTATAAACAGAAAATTTACAAAAATAGATTACTCAGTCCTCAGCTATATCACTCAAAAAAGAATGTATGATGGATGGATGGTTCAGATGGAAAAAATTGTAGACTTCCAGACCAATAAATGTTATGATATTTAATAAAAGAAAAAGAAATGACATAAATTGCTAAAATATCACAGCCGCAGGGCCCTACGGCTGTGCAACAAGTATTATTACACTATAGCATAAAATCTATCATCAGTGGTAAATAAGCCTTGGGGAGTAAATGATGCTCACATATGGCAAATTCAATAAAGTCACATATAACGATGTTACTAATGTGGAAACAATATAAAAAAAGTATCCATATAGCGAAAAAAGTAACAATGTAACTGTATGCCGACTTGCAATTTCAAAACCTGTAAATGGAAAAATAGCAGAAAAGGACCGATCTTTGTATGGCTCTCTATGATATCAACGTCGGTCCTAAAAGGAATATAGATACGCAAGTCTTATCATGAAAAGTTCTGTGCGGAGGAATGATGGACTCGTACAACACAAGTAGAGGCTAGGAGTCCGGTTGAAGAGACCTGCTGTGCCTATATGAAGGAAAAAACACAGGCACTAATGTGCCACTCACCCACTCCGCGCTGGTCCCGGTATCGGTAATTTCTTGCTCTAGCTAAGAGCGGCAGCAGCACCGGCAAGTGCAGGAGCCGCCGCAAGCTCCCAGTGTGTGACGTAGCGGGTGGATGGTCACGTGTCTGGCAATCAGCTGGTTGGTAGTGATGAGCGGCATATGCCATATTTGAATTCGCGATATTTCGCGAATATGAATACGAACATTCGTCCCATATTCGTGAAATTTGAATATTCGTTAAATTTTTTTTAATTGCAAAATTTTGCATGCGAAATTAATAGCGAAATTCCGCTCGTCTGCGCATGCGCGCTATAACATCATGCGAGGGACGTTGCTAAGCTCTGGCAACCGTGCTTGCAGAACTCTCATTGGCTCGCAGGCATAAGTAGAGCGGAATTTCCACGAATATTCGCATTGCGAATCATATTCGTATCATATTCGTATGTATTTCCATTATACGTAAAAAAATATATTCTTTAAAACAAGTTCAAGACATTCAATGAAAAATGTAGACTGATCCGGTGGGATATTTGGGTCTGCATCTAAGAAAGTTTTGGTGCTTTTGATACCTAAATTATGATTTATATTCGAGTATAGGGCAGTGACATCCAGTGTTACTGGTAACATAACTTATTCCCATTTCGTTTTTTTGTCAAATAGAAATCACCTGCTCTGAGTTTTCCAAATAGCTTGGTAACCTGTTTACATATTCTTGGAGTATTATGCAAGAGTATGGCGCTTCCGGGTGTACGGCGCGCGGAGCATGCGCGGCGCTACCCACGTGACCTACACCAGGAGGAAGACTGCGATGAGGCAGCCATGAATATTCATGAGACGGGCAGCCGCTCCATCCCGGCGAAAATGACGTAAGCGAGTCCGTGCTGATGCTGCGGACCTCCCACTGAGCCCCGAGCCTGGGAATACCATATAACTAAAAATGAAGATATCTGGCGAACCGCTGCACAGTTTTTAATGAGGTAAGAAGCGTTTTAATCAGGATCCCCCGCACTACAAGCCTGTGTAACCTGTTTAGTGCGGGTGATTCTGATGACAGATTTCCTTTAACTTCTCAGGGTGACCGACAGGTTTCTCTGCAGGCTGATGATGCAGAGTCACTGCTCCCCCCGGTCCCTGCACACCTGTAAAGTATGCATGCACACCGGCCGACATAATGCTTAGTGTCAGCGCTAGAGATGAGCGAACTTACAGTAAATTCGATTCGTCACGAACTTCTCGGCTTGGCAGTTGATGACTTTTCCTGCATAAATTAGTTCAGCTTTCAGGTGCTCCGGTGGGCTGGAAAAGGTGGATACAGTCCTAGGAGACTCTTTCCTAGGACTGTATCCACCTTTTCCAGCCCACCGGAGCACCTGAAAGCTGAACTAATTTATGCAGGAAAAGACATCAACTGCCGAGCCGAGAAGTTCGTGACGAATCGAATTTACTGTAAGTTCGCTCATCTCTAGTCAGCGCTCCACCTAAGACCCCAAGTACATGACGTCAGGTTCTGTGAGCCACAAATTAACCCTTCACCTTCAATGTTTGTAAAGGGTACTGATTAGACTATCTAGTGGTGCAGCGGCCAGATCTGTTGGCAACCTGTGCCCCCCCCCCCTCCCCCCGGGTGTGTGCCCCTCCCCCCGGGTGTGTGCCCCTCCCCCCGGGTGTATGCCCCTCCCCCCTGGGTGTGTGCCCCCGATAGGATTAGTGTTAAGATACGGATAACCCCTTTAATTCCAATAACATATTAGTTGTGTAGAAGATCTTATGGTGAAACAAGTGTTCGTTTAATTTATAAAAACCCCTGCGATCTGCAAAAGAATTGATAGTAAAAATAAAATAGTAATATAAATCATAGTGAATGATGGGAGCCGTATAAGTGCATTCTGTGATGAATGCGCTATTAGAATATAGCGAGGATGGGATTAGCATTAGGCCATAAATACTGTATGATACTACACGCTGCGACATTTATTAAAGGTAACACCGCTCTAATTACTTGTTACCGCCATCAGGTTGTAAATGCCGCTGTCACATCGATTTTGCTTTATCTAAATATAACGCTATAAAATGGTTGAGAGCGGCAGAGAAGCCTGACAGTCATGTGATTTATTACAGTTAAAATATAAGAACAAGGATGGAAGAAGAGAAACGTTTAAAGTGAACCCAGTTCAGAACCTTTCTATTTCTTATATAAGAAGGGGACTGCAGGGTACTGTCCCTTTAAGAGACGCTGAGAATTTCTCATTCCTACGTTTCAATGTTCTGTTTAGTCTACTCTACCCACACCTTTTTTGGGGAGCAACAGGGGCATTACTATAGGGCAGTGGTCTCCAAATTTTGGACCTCCAGATGTTGCAAAACTACAAGTTCCAGCATACCCGGACCACCGAATACTTCTACACAGCACCCAGTTACAGTGGTCCCTCAAGTTACAATATTGATTGGTTTCAGGATGACCATTGTAGGTTGAAACCATTGTATGTTGAGACCATAACTCTATGGAAACCTGGTAATTGGTTCTGAAGCCCCCAAAATGTCATCCAAAAAATAGGAAAAAGTGAGGATTTCAGTGTTTTTCAGTGTTTCCCAACCAGAGTGCCTCCAGCTGTTGCAAAACTACAACTCCCAGCATGCCCGGACAGCCTTCGGCTGTCCGGGCATGCTGGGAGTTGTAGTTTTGCAACAGCTGGAGGCACCCCCTTTGGGAAACACTGGTCTATGTAGAGGACAGGAGCTTCTTCAGGATCCTGTACAGTACACAATGTCGTAAAAAGTAACATGGAGCCGCCCTCACCTGGTGTCCACAGGAGCAGCTAACCCTGGTACAGGTAAAGAGTACAGAACATGTAATACCTCCCTGTACTGTAGGGGGTGCTACCAGACACCAGTCAGTGCATGCACTTCAGTAATACAGGGGTTTTACCAGTGAAATGTCCATTCTGATTGGTCGGTTCTTCCAGCCCTTTTCACGTTTCGCAGATTCCATAGCATTGTATGTTGAGTCTGGTTTCAAGTTCCAATGATCCAGAAAAGACCATTGTATGTTGAAACTATTGTATGTTGAGGCCATTGTAAGTTGAGGGTATTCCCTTTAAAGAATACCTGTCACCAAACTAACTATCCTAAACTAACTCACAGTACGTTCCCTAACTACACTTTTTTTTTTTAGAGCTTTAATCCCTTAAAGGGTTACTCCAGCCCTAAGACATCTTATCCCCTATCCAAAGGATAGGGGATAAGATGTCTGACCGCAAGGGTTTACGCCGCTGGGGACCCCCGCAATCTTGCATTTGGCACCCACCTATTTGAGCTGCACGCCGCGCTGCCAGATCACAAACTGCCGGGTGCCGACCACGGGGCCGGAGTATCGTGACGTCACGACTCCGCCCCGCCCCCGCTATGCAAGTCTATGGGAGGGGGCGTGTAAGGGGTGACTGTAAGGGTAGGGTAACACGTGACGTATTTTTCATGTGTGACCCTACTTTTACAGTTCAAATACCCAGACTACACTGCACTACTGTATGCAATGACTGTTATATGGAGGTGTGAAAGTGTAAGCTCCTCTGCCGTCAAGATTAGTGTTGGGCACGAATATTCGCATTTCGAATATTGCGAATATATTCGCTATATATTCGAAATTACGAATATTCACTTTTTTCTGCACATTCCTTCTTTTCACTTGTGGGCCAATTAGAATGATGCAAATACACTTGTCAGAGGTTATCAACAACATCCCTAGCAACCAATAGTAACGTTGCCCCCCCCCCTCACTGTTTCCTTCCTCGAATATGCGAATACAGTGATCCCTCAACATACGATGGGAATCCGTTCCAAATGGACCATCGTTTGTTGCAACCATCGTATGTTGAGGGATCCGTGCAATGTAAAGTATAGGACAGTGGTCTACAACCTGCGAACCTCCAGATGTTGCAAAACTACAACACCCAGCATGCCCGGACAGCCGTTGGCTGTCCGGGCATGCTGGGAGTTGTAGTTTTGCAACATCTGGAGGTCCGCAGGTTGAAGACCACTAGTATTGGAGGTTATATTCACGTGTCCCCGCCGCTCCGGATCGTCACCGCTCGTCACCGCTGCCCTGGATGTCGCTCCATCGCTGTCGCCGCGTCCCCGACGCTCCGGCAAGGCCTCTGCTTCCCCGGCATCCTCGCTCTCTGTCGCCGCCATCACGTCGCTACGCACGCTGCTCCTATTGGATGGCGGGACGGCGTGCGCAGCGACGTGATGACGACGATGGAGAGCGCCGGCGATGCAGCGGAGCCCGAAGAGGACGCGCCGGAGCCCCGAGGACAGGTAAGTGATCGTCAGCGGACCATTCGGGGCACCGTAAACGGCTATCCGGTGGCAGCTGAAGCAGTCTGCGCTGCCGGATAGCCGTTTATGCGATGGCCCCGACATACAAAAGCATCGTATGTTGATGCTGCCTTCAACATGCGATGGCCTCTGAGAGGCCATTGTATGTTGAAATGATCGTATGTCGGGGCCATCGTTGGTCGGGGGGGGGGGTCACTGTATAACGAATACGTGAAATTCACGAATATAAGGTGAATATTCGTCTATATATTCGCAAAATATCGCGAATTAGAATATGGGCAGTGCCGCTCATCACTAGTCAAGATCAGAGCTCAGGAATAGAGATGAGCGAACTTACAGTAAATTCGATTCGTCACGAACTTCTCGGCTCGGCAGTTGATGACTTATGCTGCGTAAATTAGTTCAGCCTTCAGGTGCTCCCGTGGGCTGGAAAAGGTGGATACAGTCCTAGGAGACTCTTTCCTAGGACTGTATCCACCTTTTACGGAGCACCGGAAAGCTGAACTAATTTACGCAGGAAAAGTCATCAACTGCCGAGCCGAGAAGTTCGTGACGAATCGAATTTACTGTAAGTTCGCTCATCTCTTCTCAGGATCATCTTTTTGTACAATTCTAGTGCGGACAAATCTATAATTTACACATTGTAGGTTGTTGTATCCTGGAATTGTGTCTCGCTGGCCTCCGGGTATATGGCGTGTCTGCAGGATTAGGCACTGTTTGTAGGCTCGGTATCTTGTATACAATTAGAAGACATTAGCAGCCTCTTGTGGTGTACTGTCAAATATCATTCTCCACACCATGGAATCTATATATAAATGTACAGTAGTCAGACAGCGGTCAATCACAGACCGATGGGGGGGCTGTATATATAGGACTCCTAGTACATAGCTCTTACATAGGGCTGCCATTATTATTTCTTATAAACGTATAATGCAGTTCAAAGCTCCAGACAGACAACCTGTCATATTGCTTGTCTGTAAGGTTTGCACTTTTTTAATATGTAACTTACCGTATTTCTGCAATTTTGTTAGTTAAAAAAACAAACAAAAACAACAACAAAAAATAACAACTTTATAAAAACCTTAGCAGTCCCAAATCAGACATGCCAATGACTAATGTTACCCCAAGGGGCTGTTTCTCCCTATAAACTGGGGCACCTATAGAATGCAACATAACAAGGAAAAAAAAGGCTGAATGGCAATGGCCCACAAGAGGTCTATTATGACTATAAAAAAATATCCATATACACAAACATACTAAATATAGAATAAAATAAAAGGCTAAACATCTGCTATGTCAAAGGGACCAAGTGGTGAAAAAGAAATTTAAAGAATATAGTACTGTAAATTTTATATATATATATATATGTATATATATATATATATATATATATATCTGTATGTATATATATATTTATATATATATATATATATATATATATATATATATATTTGTGGTGGCCCAGTACAGGATGGTGTTTCCCTGTACCTTCCCTGCCCTGTCAGGCAGTGTCCCTCAGTGTCCCCAGGGCCCTCTGCAGTTGTTTCCCCCATGTAAATATGTTGTGTATTGTACCTGATCCTGCAGCCTCAAGTCAAGTCCTGCAGCCTCAAGTCAAGTCCTGCAGCCTCAAGTCAAGTCCTACAGCCTCAAGTCAAGTCCTGCAGCCTCAAGTCAAGTCCTGCAGCCTCAAGTCAAGTCCTACAGCCTCAAGTCAAGTCCTGCAGCCTCAAGTCAAGTCCTGCAGCCTCAAGTCAAGTCCTACAGCCTCAAGTCAAGTCCTGCAGCCTCAAATCAAGTCCTACAGCCTCAAGTCAAGTACAAGTAAGCTGAAGTCACTGTCCTGCCAGTCAAGTCTTCTGTCCACTCAGCGTGGCCTGCACTAAATCCTCCTGTTTACTACAAGTCCCAGCAAACCTGCGAGGTCTCTGTGTCACTGGTCACCTCCTTGGGCGCTGGCTGTACTGCATAGACTGTCACCTGTCTACCCTCAGTAAAGCTGCCGTTGTCCGTAACTTGGCGTCGGTGTCTTCATTACACCCGTGCGTAGCCCAGGATCCAGCGGTATACCTTCAGATGGTTAAGGCTAAACCACGCCCTGGCATCACGAACACAAGGGGTTAATACCATCTGCCCCTAGGGTAACAATATCTGCCCTGCATCACACACCCCGCCACCACCACACATATATATATTTTTAACCTTTTTGTTCTCATTACCTCTAATAAAACTAAAAATAGTTTAAGTAGCCTTAGAAATGAACATATTAATGCATTTAAAACACCAGATGTGCAAAATCCGTAAAAAGTGTCATTTTGGACACTATGGGTGTTAATGTATTCACTCTGGTGCATTTGTCTTGCAGCAATTTTTGTGGTATTGCTGTGTTAAACTGTGCAGCTTTAATGCCCAACTCAGGAGTGAAACATTCTCTGAGTGCAACAATAATGTGGCCAAACTTTGGCCGGCACAAGTATTACCCCCCAAATAATACACACATTACCCAAAAAGTGGCCCGTAATTCTTCGAATGTGCTACACAGCACCCAGGCACTGCCTATATACTACCTGTCTTTGCCCACATAAATAGTACATAGTGCAGCCCTCCATACCATGCAAGATGTCTTCCAGTGCCCATACCGAGCTATACAGTGCCCATTAATACGGCTAACTTGTCTCTACATAGTGTTAAAAAGTGCTCAGAGAGTATGATACTTTACTGAAGTTCATAGAGAATCTGAGACACATATCTGTATCCGTCCTAAAGACATATGAGTTATTATTCTGCCCTCTGTTGGTAGCACCTGTTATAACTAGTTAGGTCTCATTGATATAATTTTATTTAGCAACAGGTCAATGAAGGTCTTTTGCAGCATCTGTGCAGAGAAGAAAAAAATGACCCTTATGATGGCGGTGCTGGTGTGATGAGAAGCAGATTCCAAGCCGGGGATATTTTCAAAAAACACCGAAATGGTTAATTGAGCATAAAACAATAAAAGTACAGAGATGACGCGTTTTGGGGGAGTACAGAGATGACGCGTTTCAGGGGAGCCACCCCCCTTTGGGGTTGGCTCCCCCGAAATGCGTAATCTCTGTACTTTTATTGTTTTATGCTCAATAAACCATTTCAGTGTTTTGAAAATATCCCCGGCTTGGAATCTGCTTCTCATCACACCAGCACCGCCATCATAAGGGTCGTTTTTTTTCTTCTCTGCATTGACTTCCATCAGGATTGATTCATTCCTTCTCCTGGGACCCAGGCTCAGCAGCTGGCTCTTCTATACTTGGCAACCCACTTGTTGGGTCTACATGCAAATTTCCTACTCGCTCAGGGTAAGTGGCCATTACCTAAGGGCGACTTCAGCTTAGTGACGGCGTTCGTCACACTATTGCCATCCGTTTTTCGTGGTAACGCATCTGGACTGGCAGGAATAATAAGCCCGCTATTATTTTTGCCTAAAAGGAAAAGGCAGAACAGAGGTCCTTATTACCATAATGATACTAACCAATATGCCTTACACAAGGGTACACATACAGTGATCCCTCAACATACGATGGTAATCCGTTCCAAATGGACCATCGTTTGTTGAAACCATCGTATGTTGAGGGATCCGTGCAATGTAAAGTATAGGACAGTGGTCTACAACCTGCGGACCTACAGATGTTGCAAAACTACAACACCCAGCATACCCGGACAGCCAACGGCTGTCCGGGCATGCTGGGAGTTGTAGTTTTGCGACATCTGGAGGTCCACAGGTTGTAGACCACTGGTATTGGAAGTTATACTCACCTGTCCCCGCCGCTCTGGACCATCACCGCTTGTCACCGCCGCCCTGGATGTCGCCTTCCATCGCTGTCGCCGCGTCCCCGAGGTGTCCCTGACCGTCGGAATAGGAGCTAACGCAGCACAACTATACGTGCACAAACACCTAGTATCTCTTAACCCCTTAAGGACTCAGGGTTTTTCAGTTTTTGCACTTTCGTTTTTTCCTCCTTACCTTTTAAAAATCATAACCCTTTCAATTTTCCACCTAAAAATCCATATTATGGCTTATTTTTTGCGTCGCCAATTCTACTTTGCAGTGACATTAGTAATTTTACCAAAAAATGCACGGCAAAACGGAAAAAAAATCATTGTGCCACAAAATCGAAGAAAAAACGCCATTTTGTAACTTTTGGGGGCTTCCGTTTCTACAAAGTGCATATTTCGGTAAAAATTACACCTTATCATTATTCTGTAGGTCCATACGGTTAAAATGATACCCTACTTATATAGATTTGATTTTGTCATACTTCTGGAAAAAATCATAACTATTATGTATTATGTATGGAAAATTTATATGTTTAAAAATGTCATCTTCTGACCCCTATAACTTTTTTATTTTTTCACGTACAGGGCGGTATGAGGACTAATTTTTTGCACCATGATGTGAAGTTTTTATCGGTATGATTTTTGTTTTGATCGGACTTTTTGATCACTTTTTATTCATTTTTTAATGGTATAAAAAGTGATCAAAATACGCTTTTTTGGACTTTTGAATTTTTTTGCGCGCACGTCATTGACCGTGCGGTTTAATTAATTATATATTTTTATAGTTCGGACATTTTCGCACGCGGCGATACTACATATGTTTATTTATTTTATTTTTTTACACTGTTTTATTTTTTTTATGGGAAAAGGGGGGTGATTCAAACTTTTATTAGGGAAGGGGTTAAATGACCTTTATTAACACTTTTTAAAAAAAATTTTTTGCAGTGTTATAGGTCCCATAGGGACCTATAACACTGCACACACTGATCTTTTACACAGATCACAGGCGTGTATTAACACGCCTGTGATCAGTGTTATCGGCGCTTGACTGCTCCTGCCTGGATCTCCGGCACGGCGCAGTCATTCGCCGATCGGACACCGAGGAGGCAGGTAAGGGCCCTCCCGGTGTCCGGTCAGCTTTTCGGGACGCCGCGATTTCACCGCGGCGGTCCCGAACAGCCCGACTGAGCAGCCGGGTCACTTTCAGTTTCGCTTTAGAAGCGGCGGTCAGCTTTGACCGCCGCTTCTAAAGGGTTAATACCACACATCGCCGCGATCGGCGATGTGTGGTATTAGCCGCGGGTCCCGGCTGTTGATGAGCGCCGGGACCGACGCGATATGATGCTGGATCGCGGCGCGATCCCGCTTCATATCGCAGAAGCCAGCGCAGGACGTAAATATACATCCTGCGTCGTTAAGGGGTTAAGTGTGCTCGTACCCTATGGAAGTATCCGTAGATACAGGCATAAAAAGGCAAAGAAAATTGGGGAGCACTTACGATCCAGACGCACATCTGGGGTGAAAAAATTCATCTTTATTTTAGATGCATAAATTCTTCCATAACGCAGGACGCTAGAGTCCGCAGCAGAATGCAGTGAACGGCCACTTTCACGCCGAGAGCCGGTGCTTCTTCAAAGAACTTTTTGCACCTACTGTAATAAGTCAGGACATTGGAAAATGTATTGTTGGGATTTAAATGGATTTTCCCATAGAACGAGGATCGGTCCTCAGGAAAACAGTCATCAGGTCCAACCCCCCAACGACCTAAATCAGGACTCTCCCTTTATGTCGCCTCCTGCCCCTATGTAAAAGTTATTGGAGAAGGTGTACCTTTAATAGATACAGGGTCACAAGTGTCTACCATATCTTAATGTTTTATGGATGCCGTCACAAGGTTTACAAATCCCACATGTTCAAAATCACATAAACAAAGGAGCATGCAAGGACATTGTCAACAAATGTCACATAGACTTGATCCCCTTATTTGTTTACCTTTCCAGACCTGTGGAAGACATTCAGAATTAATGCCCCAGGAACTGTTGCCATCACCAGGCCCCAGTGGCCACTTTCAGTCGTCTTCCCTTCAGGACTGGGTGCTGAGGATGGCTGTGTTTAATAGGGGGAGTTTGCGGTGGCCCAGTACAGGAGTTGTACTCCTTTACCATAGCTGCCCTGTCAGGCAGCCTCCCTACAGGTTATATAAAATCTATTGCAAGTACAGCGAATGGCATAAACTACATTTTTAGTTCGACAACAGATAAAATCTCTACATATAACCTCAACTCCTCCTATGGTAACACATTTATCTGTGCAACAAAAGTTGCACCAGTTGCAGTTACCACATCTATAGTCTCCGGGGTGGGGACTCTAACAGAACCAATATCACAGTATATTGATTATGTGGTAGAGGGTGTTATGCAGGGCAGATGGAATTACCCTAGGGGCAGATGGCATTAACCCCTTGTGTTTGTGATGCCAGGGCATGGTTTATCCTCAATACCACCCGAAGGTATACTGCTGGATACTGGGCTAGACACTGTGGCAAATAATGAGTCCGATGCCAAGTTATGGAACAACGGTAGCTTTACTGAATTAGACAGATGAAATAGTCTATACAGCTTGGTCAGGCCCACGGAGGTGACCAGTGACTTCAGAGAACTTACTGCTTGCTGGGACTTGTAGTGGACTGGGACAATTTAGCTGCAGGCCACGCTGACTGAAGAAAGGTTGACTTTGACTTGACTGACTGAGACTGACAATACCCCATTTGTAGCTTACCAGGCTCTGACTTGGACCAGGGGGTAGTGGACGTGTAGACTTGTGGCTGCTTGACAGACTTAAGGCCTCCTCTGGACTCCAGACATACGTGGAGCTTGACTGCACTGTAACAAAACATAAGAGCAGAGCTCCAAGAGCCTGAAGACTTACATAGGGGAGACTATGGTGGGGTCCTATAGGTCACCCTTCTGTCACATTGTCACTGACACCTCACTGGGTTACAATCACATGACAAATATTTAACCACATAACAACTGTTCTTAAAGCTATAACATTTCTATACACAATACATAGTATAAAGAGTACTGTTCAAGAGGAACAGGTGCAGGGGGGCCCAGGGGACACTGTAGGAAGGCTGCCTGACAGAACATCAAGGGTGCAGGGATGAAACTCCTGTACTGGGCCTCCACAATCGATTGCTTTTTCCCCTCCTCACTGAAATTCCAGCTCTAGTTAAAGGGGTACTCCGTTGGAAAACATTTTTCTTTAAATCAACTGGTGCCAGAAATTTAAACAGATTTGTAAATGACTTCTATTTAATAATCTTAATCCTTCCAGTACTTATGTTACACTACCTAATGTGGGGAATTTATGTTACACTACCTAATGTGGGGAATTTATGCTATGCTACCTAATGTGGGGAATTTATGTTACATAGTAATATAGTTCATAAGGTTGAAAAAAGACCAGAGTCCATCAAGTTCAACCTAAAACTCTAATGAGTCCCTACTGAGTTCATCCAGAGGAAGGCAAAAAATACTAGAGGTAAAAATTCCTTGCCGAATCCAAATACGGCATCAGAATAAATCCCTGGATCAACGTTCTGTCCCTATAAATCTAATATACATAACCAGCAATGTTCTTACTCTCCAAAAATGCATCCAGAACCCTTTTGAACTCTTTCACAGAGTTCCCCATGACCACCTCCTCAGGCAGAGAGTTCCACAGTCTCACTGCTCTTACAGTAAAGAACCCCCGTCTGTGCTGGTGTAGACCTTCTTTCCCCTAGATGTAGAGGAGACCCCCCCCCCCCCTTGTTACAGATACAGTCCTGGGTATAAATAGATCATGGGAAAGCTCACTGTATGGTCCCCTGATATATTTATACATAGTTATTAGGTCTCCACTAAGCCTTCTTTTTTCTAAACTAAATAACCCCAATTCTGATAATCTTTCTGGGTACTGTAGTCCTCCCATTCCCAGTATTACTCTGGTTGCCCGTCTTTGAACCCTCTCCAGCTCCACTATATCTTTCTTGTACACTGGTGCCCAGTACTGTACACAGTATTCTATGTCTGGTCTGACTAGTGATTTGTACAGGGGTAGAATTATTTCCTTGTCATGGGCATCTATGCCCCTATTGATGCACCCCATGATTTTATTAGCCTTGGCAGCAGCTGCCCGACACTGGTCACTACAGCTAAATTTACTGTTAACTAAGACTCCTAAGTCCTTTTCCATGTCAGTTGTCCCAAGTGTTTTCCCATTTAATACATAATCCCAGCCCGGATTTTTCCTTCCCATGTGCATTACCTTACATTTATCAGTGTTGAACGTCATCTGCCACTTCCCAGCCCAAACCTCCAACCTATCCAGATCCATTTGTAACAGTGCCCTGTCCTCTATTGTGTTTACCACTTTACAAAGTTTAGTATCATCTGCAAAGATTGATACTTTACTATTCAACCCCTCTACATGGTCATTAATAAATATATTAAATAGGACAGGACCCAAGACGGACCCTGTGATCCCCAGTAGTAACAGTCACCCAATCAGAATAAGTACGCTTAATAACCACTCTCTGTTTCCTATCATTGAGCCAGTTACTTACCCACTTGCACACATTCTCCCCCCGCCCCATTCTTCTCATTTTATGCACCAACCTTTTATGTGGAACCATATCAAATGCTTTGGAAAAATCCAGATATACGACATACAGCGATTCCCCCTGGTCCAGTCTGGAGCTCATCTCCTCATAAAAGCCCCTCCTCATAAAAGCACAAAAAGCTACCTAATGTGGGGAATTTATGCTACACTACCTAATGTGGGGAATTTATGTTACGCTACCTAATGTGGGGAATTTATGCTACGCTACACCTAATGTGGGGAATTTATGCTATACCTAATGTGGGGAATTTATGCTACGCTACACCTAATGTGGGGAATTTATGCTATGCTACACCTAATGTGGGGAATTTACGCTACACCTAATGTGGGGAATTTATGTTACACTACCTAATGTGGGGAATTTATTCTACACTACCTAATGTGGGGAATTTATTCTACACTACCTAATGTGGGGAATTTATGCTACACTACCTAATGGGAGAATTTATGCTACGCTACACCTAATGTGGGGAATTTAAGCTACACTACCAAATGTGGAGAATTTATGCTACGCTATCTAATGGGGTGAATTTATGCTACGCTACCTAATGTGGGGAATTTATGCTACGCTACCTAATGTGGGGAAACTATGCTACCCAATGTGGGGAAACTATGCTATGCTACCTAATGTGGGAAAACTATGCTAACTAATGTGGGGGAACTGCTGACCACCTAATGCAGATTAATGTGAGTTGCAGTGCAATTTTATGGCATAGTACTTTTTTTTGGGGGGGGGGGAGGGGGATTGGAGGCCCAGGCATATTCTTTGCACAGGGGCCCTCCACTGTCTGTGTCTGTCCCTGAATGCCAGGCTAGACCTCTTTTTATATAAATATGCTAAGGGTAGTTGATCTTTCTATGGTTTCTGTATTTGTTTTTAGTGGTACTCCGCCCCTAGACATCTTATCCCCTATCCAAAGGATAGGGGATAAGATGTCAGATCACCGGGGTCCCGCTGCTGGGGACCCCCGGGATCGCCGCTGCGGCACCGTGCTATCATTATGTCACGGCCACGCCCCCTCCCATAGACTTGTATTGGGGGGTGGGCCGTGATGTCACGAGGGGCGGGGCTGTGACATCACGAGGGGCGGAGCCGTGACCTCACGATGCTCCGGCCCCTGTATTGCCGTCATTACACGCAGTGAACTCGCTCTGTGCAGTAATGATAGCGCGGTGGATAGGGGATAAGATGTCTAAGGGCAGAGTACCCCTTTAATGCATGGAAACACCTACCTTCCGTGATGTGGAGAAAAAGTTGCATTTACCTGCCTCCAGGTGACGGAAGAGGCGTGGCCTGAAGAAGCACCGGCTCGCGGCGTGAAAGTGGCTGTTCACTGCATTCTGCAGCGGACCCTGGCGTCCTGCGTTATGGAAAAATTTATGCATCTAAAATAAAGACGAAGTTTTTAACCGCAGATGTGCATCTGGATCGTAAGTTCTCCCCTATTTTCTTTGCCTTTTTATATATACTGTATATATGAAGGTAAACAAAGACACAAGTCTCTTATAGATTTACCTATGCATCAACAAATGCAGTTCAAGTAAAGGAATACATATTCAGTGGCGTTGCTAGGGTTGGTGTCACCCGGTGCGGTAGAAAATTATGTTACCCCCATACCTACCCCCTCCCCCCAGTAAGTTTTTAGCCTGTTGTGACAGACACCACTGTTGTAACGCATTGTGAGAAATTCCAGTATAATAATCAGATATACCAGTTGCCACAGAATGGGAAAGTGTTAAAGAATGTTTTCACCATTTAAATATACAGCTCCCAGAATTACTTAAAGGGGTACTCCACTGGAAAACGTTTACTTTGATATCAACTGGTGCCAGTTAAACAGATTTTTTAATTACTTCTACTTAAAATCTTAATACTTACAGTACTTATAAGCTGGTGTATGCTCCACAGGAAGTTGTTTAGTTCTTTCCAGTCTGACCACAGTGCTATTTGCTGACACCTCTGTCCATGTTAGGAACTGTCCAGAGCAGGATAGGTTTGCTATGGGGATTTGCTCCTACTATGGACAGTTCTTGACATGGATAGAGGTGTCAGCACAGAGCACTGTGGTCAGACAGAAAAGAAATTAAAAAAGAAAATAACTTCCTGTGAATCGCTTATACAGCAGCTAATAAGTACGGGAAGGATTAAGATTTTTAAGTTTAACTTTGTAGCACCAGTTGATTAAAATTTTTTTTTTCCAGTAGAGTAACCCTTTGAGCAGTGGTGAGGTTATGCTGGGAGTTGTAGTTTCACTGACCTAACTGTAGAACTGACGAGCGACTACAGCTCTGATAGGACATAGAGAGGAGAATACTCAATAATATCAGTGACTACAGGTGACGTCTTCTCTATAGTGAGGAGAATACACAATGATATCAGTGA
The DNA here is from genome assembly GCF_029499605.1 of Hyla sarda. Taxonomy (NCBI): domain Eukaryota; kingdom Metazoa; phylum Chordata; class Amphibia; order Anura; family Hylidae; genus Hyla; species Hyla sarda. Next base: position 485,344,393 of record NC_079190.1, on the reverse strand, counting down.
CTACAGGTGACGTCTTCTCTATAGTGAGGGGAATACACAATGATATCAGTGACTACAGGTGACGTCTTCTCTATAGTCTTTCCTTATCTAATTCCGATGGTACATACCGCCAGGACTTGTTCCAGCTAAAACTTCTCTCTGCAGAATGTGACGCCCCAGACGTCTCCTCACTTTGTCAGCGCATTCTCATCCTCTAGATGAAAACAATTATTTTCATAAACCTGCCAGACACTGTATCCTCTAAATATAATACTACTATACACTATACTCTTTGATTATAAACCTTCCACACACCGTACCCACTGAATATAATACTATCACACACTGTACATTCTGAATATAATACCAACACATACTGTACACTCTGAATATAATACTACCACACACTGTACACTCTGAATATAATACCAACACATACTGTACACTCTGAATATAAATCTGCCACATACTGTACCCCTGAATATAATACCGCCACACACTGTACCCACTGAATATAATACTACCACATACTGTACCCTCTGAATATAATACTACCACCCACTGCGCCCTCTGAATATAATACTACCACACACTGTGCCCTCTGAACATAAATCTGCCACATACTGTACCCTCTGAATATAAATCTGCCACATACTGTACCCCTGAATATAAATCTGCCACATGCTGTACCCCTGAATATAATACCGCCACACACTGTACCCACTGAATATAATACTACCACATACTGTACCCTCTAAATATAATACTACCACCCACTGCGCCCTCTGAATATAATACTACCACAAACTGCACCCTCTGAATATAATACTACCACATACTGTACCCTCTGAATATAATACTACCTCCCACTGCGCCCTCTGAATATAATACTACCACAAACTGCGCCCTCTGAATATAATACTACCACATACTGTACCCTCTGAATATAATACTACCACCCACTGCGCCCTCTGAATATAATACTACCACCCACTGCGCCCTCTGAATATAATACTACCACAAACTGCGCCCTCTGAATATAAATCTGCCACATACTGTACCCTCTGAATATAAATCTGCCACATACTGTACCCCTGAATATAATACCGCCACATACTGTACCTAGAGATGAGCGAACTTACAGTCAATTAGATTCGTCACGAACTTCTCGGCTCGGCAGTTGATGTCTTATCCTGCGTAAATTAGTTCAGCCTTCAGATGCTCCGGTGGGCTGGAAAAGGTGGATACAGTCATAGGAAAGAGTCTCCTAGGACTGTATCCACCTTTTCCAGCCCACCGGAGCACCTGAAAGCTGAACTAATTTATGCAGGAAAAGTCATCAACTGCCGAGCCGAGAAGTTCGTGACGAATCAAATTTACTGTAAGTTCGCTCATCTCTAACTGTACCCTCTGAATATATTACTACCACATACTGTACCCCTGAATATAAATCTGCCACATACTGTACCCCTGAATATAATACTGCCACATACTGTACCCTCTGAATATAATACTACCACCCACTGTGCCCTCTGAATATAATACTTAGAGATGAGCGAACTTACAGTAAATTCAACTCGTCACGAACTTCTCGGCTTGGCAGTCGATGACTTTTCCTGCATAAATTAGTTCAGCTTTCAGGCGCTCCCGTGGGCTGGAAAAGGTGGATACAGTCCTAGGAGACTCTTTTCTAGGAATGTATCCACCTTTTCCAGCCCCCCCAGGAGCACCTGAAGGCTGAACTAATTTACGCAGGATAAGTCATCAACTGCTGAGCCGAGAAGTTCGTGATGAATCGAATTTACTGTAAGTTCGCTCATCTCTAATAATACTACCACAAACTGCGCCCTCTGAATATAATACTACCACAAAATGCGCCCTATGAATATAACGTTGCCATACAGTGCACCCTCTGAATATAATACCACAACCGCAGTAACACCCCTCAACATTCGTTAGCTGATGCTATTACCACGGCTACTACTGGGTGGGTGTTGCTAGAGGATGATGAGGGTGCTACTGGCCATCCCTCCCGGCAGGAGTACCGCCATCATCCACCATCAGGATCTGCTGATGGAGGTGCTGCTGCTGGGGGGGGGGGGGTGTTGCTGGTGGATGATGAGGATGCTACTGCCAGGGGGGGGAGCATTAGGTAGGCAGCAGTTCCCCCACATTAGGTAGGCAGCAGTCCCCCCACATTAGGTAGGTAGCAGTTTCCCCACATTAGGTAGCATCTTTTCCCCACATTAGGCAGCATAGATTCCCCACATTTGGTACCAGTTCCCCCACATTAGGTAGGTACCAGTTACCCCACATTAGGTAGCAATTTCCCCACATTAGGTAGCACAGATTCCCCACATTAGGTAGCACAGATTCCCCAGATTAGGTAGCAGTTTCCCCACATTAGGTAGCATAGATTCCCCACATTCGGTAGCACAGATTCCTCACATAAGATAGCACAGATTCCCACATAAGGTAGCATAGACTCCCCACATTAGGTAGCATAGACTCCTCACATTTGGTAGTAGTTTCCCAACATTAGGCCGCAGGTTTCCTTGCAGGTTCCCCACAATGGGTCAAAGTCTCCCCACATTAGATCGCTGGTTCACACCCCCCCCCCCCACACACACACACACACAAAAAAAACACATACAACACAGAGAGACACACACACAAACACACACACACAGTCAGAGAGACACACACTCACAGACAGACACACAGTCACACAGTCACACACACAGACACACAAACACACAGAGTCACGCACACACAGAGTCTCACAGTCACACACTGAGTCACATACACATACACATGACGGACGGGCGCACCGCACACACAGCGCAGGTGAAGGCGGGGGGGGGGGGGTGCTGACGGATGGGGGGCCGGTCGGGCACAGATGGGGGTGTAGGTGTAGCTGGGGAGGGGTGGGGGGGTGCTGCGGAGCGTCTTGGTGTCACCCCATTAGGTTGGTGTCACCCGGTGCGGGCCGCACCCCCCGCACCCGGGTCGCAACGCCACTGAACATATTACAAAGTGTTAAGCGAGCGTGTGGAGCTGCCACCATGTGACTTTTCAGAAAATCTAAACTTTATCCTGGATGAAGCCTTGATTTTGTGGTGTCCCAGAGCAGAACATCCTTGTCTACCTGCTCTGTCAGGTGTAAGGACCCGAAGGGATAATCTGCACTGAGAGCTTTTGTTTGGTCTTATTGCTATGGTTATTCCTGTCTGCTGAGACTAGTCAGCTTACTTTGATTAGAGCACCTGTTCTTGCTCCTATATAAGCTGGCAGTCTGCTCTCACACCTTGCCTGGTGAAGAGCTCTGTGTACTCCTAGCTAGCATTTATATTGTATCCGTATCTATCTCAAGTAAAATTTCAAGTAATCACCTATAACCTGGCAATCAAGGAATTATTTTCACAACACTTGGCGACTGGCAACGGCTTCCCTTGGAGTGTGGTAGGTTAACACTATTGATGCCATGGCCATTCTCTAACAGCCACATATCCTTATAGTCTGTGTGGTGACCCAGTACAGGATGTAGTCCTTTCAGGTAAACGTTGCTTCAGGCACTTCCAGTGTCACTTTTCTGGGCCTACTACTCCAATGTATATTGTATTTTGTTATTGTAGGATTTTGTGTCATATACATGTTTATCAGTGTTACTGTAGCTTTAAGGGAAGTCATTCAGAGTAAACCATGTGATCCTGATGCCCCAATGGGATGCCTCCTAGCCTAATCCTTATATAGTGTATGGAGAGGAGTTATTCAGTTTTGTGTGAGCTGAGGTACAGTGTGGAAAGTAAGATGGGAGAAGTCTGTGGTAACCTAAAGGGGACCTGAGGAGGAGTCAAAAGTCAACAGCCATGCATCCATTGCACAGGTCCAGGCACGGATAGCAGGAAATAAACAGCCTCAGGCAACTCTTGTTTCCATAGTCTACAGTTCATGCCTGGCGGTGAGCAAGAGCTCCAGGGGAAATTACAACAGTCAGTCTTAAGTCACCATCGGTGGTCTCAAGTCAAAAGTCTAAAATCTAAACATCACAGTCTAAAGCATACAGAAACTAGAAGTCAGTCAAGTAAAAGTACCACAAGTCCTAGCAAGGCAACAGACTCCCAAGGGTTACTCTGCATTTCCCCTGCTTTGATCTGTACTGTTAAGGATTTTACCATCATTTCTGCCTCAGTAAAAGATGATTTTCCTTAACCATGCATTTGTTGTCATTATTGTCCCCAGCGCTTGGCCCAGGAGAATGACTAAACTTGGAGCGTGGAGGTCAACACTACCCTGGCATCACGAACTGTTAGTTGTTATTGCCACACCATGAACCACCATCACACTCCATTGTAGCCCAGCTTTTCACATCTGCACTACACGCCTCCCTCACCCTATCACAATAGTGTGAAAGGTCAGGTGGAGGCAGGGGGACAGGTCCTAGCTATATGTGCCTGTATCCATGCGGCTTTGTGTTAAGCATATCTCCAAATAATACTGTTAAAATTACATGTGGCAAGATGGCTGCCCCCCAAAATAATGTACAAATGTATTAAGTAAAAAAATTACAATCAGAGAATAGAAACCGAGTAAAAAAAATTATAATAAAAAGGTGATAAATTTCCTTTAAAAAGTCAAGTTATCTGAATATTGCAGATCAATCTCTTTACGGCTGTGCACTCTTAATTTTTGGGTCAACCTGTTTTTTTTTTTTTTTACACTTTTTCTGTTAAATAATAAAACTCCTATAATGGGAGAAGCTCCGAGCACCTACTGTAATAGTAAGAGGTCACGAGATCGATTAGGAAGGCCACTGCTCTATAATCTAAATGTAAAATAGCTGGAAAAGTAGCTGTTCTTCCCTCACTCCTGGTAATAAAATGCTTGATTACTCTATAAAAAGGTTGGAGATTTACTAATAGAGGTCACACGATGCATTTTTTATTTATATCCTGTTTCTGGTGCAGCTTTAGGGACTTTAGTCTATAGATGGGAACCACCGATGCACGGGTTTATTGCGGGATATAAGAAAATAAAAAGATCTGTCACAGTACATCCCGATCTACCTGTTTCATTGACGGCCATAGGGGTGTACAATCTTTATGGAAGCTCTCGGGCTGCATTGTTTCTCCTTGAGAAGACCATCAGCTGGCTTTTTTCATATGTATGGGAATCCCTTTCCGTCTAACGTTTTGCAGGTAAATATACTACTGTATGTAATGTACCTGTTTGGAAGGGACTGCTGTTTCTTTATGACCTAACACATGTGGATATAGGATGACTATTCACACTGTGCATTCATAAGTCAATATAACTCAATATGTGGCAATATTCTGTATTTTTTCCTTTTTCTCCTATCCCTATAGGCCAGTGGTCTCAAACTGTGGCCCTCCAGATGTTGCAAAACTTCAACTCCCAGCATGGCTGGGAGTTGAAGTTTTGCAACATCTGGAGGGCCACAGTTTGAGACCACTGCTATAGGCAGATAGAACCACTCCCTTGTTAGTTGAATATTCAGGGCTTCAACAGGAGTTCCAGGGGTAGGATCCAAAGCAGGAGTTTCAACAGGATAATGTGGAGTCGTTATGGGTAGAATTATATGGAGATTAAAAAAAAATAATAATTCTGATAGGGGTTTGTTATAAGCCACTAAACATAATGGAAGAGGCAGAAGATCAATTACTGAGGCAAATAAACAAGGCAGCAAATCAGAATGAGGGGATAATAATGGGGACTTTATCCTGATATAAACTGGAGACTGAGACCTGTGAATCTCATAAAGGAAACAGGTTTCTAACTATAACTAAAGACAATTATCTGTCCCAAATGGTGCAGAGCCCGACCAGAGGGGGCGCCAACTAATCTAATGTGCAAGTCGAAGGACACCTAGGAAATAGTGATCATAATATATTATAACTTGTTCTTCAATAAGGGAATCTCTCGAGGGGCCACAAAAACAATGAACTTTACAAAGGCAAAGTTCGATCAACTCAGAGAAGCCCTTAACCCCTTAAGGACCAAGGGCGTACAGGTACGCCCTTGGTCCTGCTCTCCTGATATAACGCGGGGTTACACAGTAACCCCGCGTCATATCGCGGCGGGCCCGGCGTCATAGTGAAGCCGGGACCCGCCTCTAATAGCGCGCAGTGCCGATCGCGGCACCGCGCGCTATTAACCCTTTAGCCGCGCGCTCAAAGCTGAGCCGCGCGGCTAAAAGTGAAACCGAAAGTGGCCGGCTAGCTCAGTCGGGCTGTTCGGGATAGCCGCGGCTAATCGCGGCATCCCGAACAGCTGACAGGACAGCGGGAGGGCCCCTACCTGCCTCCTCGCTGTCCGATCGCCGAATGACTGCTCAGTGCCTGAGATCCAGGCATGAGCAGTCATGCGGCAGAATCGTTGATCACTGGTTTCTTATGAGAAACCAGTGATCAGCATAGAAGATCAGTGTGTGCAGCGTTATAGGTCCCTATGGGACCTATAACACTGCAAAAAAAAAGTGAAAAAAAAAAGTGAATAAATATCATTTAACTCCTCCCCTATTAAAAGTTTGAATCACCCCCCTTTTCCAATAAAAAAAAAAACACAGTGTAAATAAAAAGAAAAATGAACATATATGGTATCACCGCGTGCGGAAATGTCCGAATTATAAAAATATATCATTAATTAAACCGCTCGGTCAATGGCGTGCGCGCAAAAAAATTCCAAAGTCCAAAATAGTGCTTTTTTGGTCACTTTTTATATCATTTAAAAATGAATAAAAAGCGATCAATAAGTCCTATCAATGCAAAAATTGTACCGTTAAAAACTTCAGATCACGGCGCAAAAAATGAGCCCTCATACCGCCCCATATACGGAAAAATAAAAAAGTTATAGGGGTCAGAAGATGACAATTTTAAACGTATTAATTTTCCTGCATGTAGTTATGATTTTTTCCAGAAGTCTTAAAAAATCAAATCTATATAAGTAGGGTATCATTTTAATCGTATGGACCTACAGAATAAAGATAAGGTGTCATTTTTACCGAAAAATGTACTACGTAGAAACGGAAGCCCCCAAAAGTTACAAAACTGCGTTTTTTTTTTCAATTTTGTCGCACAATGATTTTTTTTTCCGTTTCACCGTAGATTTTTGGGCAAAATGACTGACGTCATTACAAATTAGAATTGGTGGCGCAAAAAATAAGCCATCATATGGATTTTTAGGTGCAAAATTGAAAGAGTTATGATTTTTTAAAGGCAAGGAGCAAAAAACGAAAATGCAAAAACGGAAAAAACCCCGGTCCTTAAGGGGTTAAAGGGGTACTCCGGTGGTTAATTTTTTTGACTATATGGCATCTTCTTTGTAAGTTTTGTTTTTTTGCAATATACATGTGTTATATGATTTGGCAGCATGTGTGTGTTTTACTTACCTGTTTGTTGGGCAGGAAGTTCTGTAGTTCAGAGGGTTTTCTTTTACTGTTGTCCACAGTTCTGAGTCTGTTGTGGACAAGATGTCACAGCTTTTTTATTTCTCTGTCTGCATGAGAGGAATAAGCCACGCCCCCTCATCTCATCCAGCTGAGTACACAGCTCCTCCCCTCCCCCCTGCTCTGTATTCTAAGGATGCAGGTCTGCACAGGAGAAAGACCTCACATAGAAGATAAGTGTTATCTGAATGGGCTGGGGATGTATGGACAGCAGGGGAATAAATCTCATACTGGGAATGATCTCTATATGTGAAGGGGGAGGGGGGGGACTCCTGAATGACATATGCTGGGAGTTGTAGTCCCTGTTGTGTGTATGCTAGTGTTTACAAACCAGTGTGCCTCCAGCTGTTGCAAAACTACAACTCCCAGCATGCCCTGACAGACTTTGGGCATGCTGGGAGTTGTAGATTTGCAACAGCTGGCGGCAGACTGGTTGGGAAACACTGTTCTAGCCTATTCAACATACACATCATGTTACACCAGTGTTTCCCAACCAGTGTGCTTCCAGCTGTTGCAAAACTACAACTTCTAGCATGCCCAAAAGCTGTCAGGGCATGCTGGGAGTTGTAGTTTTGCAACACCTGGAGGCACCACTGGTTGGGAAACACTGGTGTATGCCCTACAGAGGTGTGGTGAACTACAACCCCCAGGAGACTACAGAGGCAGCATGCTGGTGTTATACCACAGACTGAAGACTCCTGAATGACACATGCTGGGAGTTGTAGTCCCTTTTGTGTGTGTATGCCAGTGTATCCCAACCAAGGCTAATTTATATTAGTGTGCTGTGTATAAGGGGGCCGACCCGGGAAAATAGTAGGATGGGTAAAGGGCGGAACAAACAAACAAAAAAAAGGAGCCGCCCCAAACCAGCAAGGCATGTGGCATGCTGGGATTTGTAGTTTTCAGCACAGCAAGAAACAGGAAATGGAAGCAAAGATAGGAAAACAAAGTGGGGGATAAAAAGAAAACAAAGAATGGAAATAGAGTAGGCTAAACAACAAGAATAGAAATGAAAGAAAACAAATAGAGTAAGCCAAAAACGGAAAAACACGTTGACCACTGGAGTACCCCTTTAGCAATAAAAAATGGGATAATGTCCTCAAAAATTAAAATACTGACACTAAATGGGAGACTTTTAAGAATATTTTAAATTCTTACTGTAAGATGTATACACCTTATGGGAATAAAAGGGTCAAAAATAAAAGAAAACCAATATGGATGAATAAAAATGTTAAGGGGGCAATAAATGACAAAAAATAAAGCATTTAAACTGTAGAAAAATGTAAAATATGTAAAAAAAAAACTGAAAAAAGCCACAAAAAGAGACAGAAAGACTCATTGCCAAAGAGAGTAAAACTAACCCCAAAATGTTCTTTAATTATATAAATAGCAAAAAGGTCAAAAATGAAAGTGTTGGCCCTTTAAAAAAATGCTGAGGAAGAAATTATATACGGGGATCAGGAAAAAGCAAATATATTAAACAAATTCATCTCCACTGTATTCACCGAGGAAAATGAAATGCCAGGTGAAATATAGCGAGATAAGGTAAACTCCCCAGTACAGGTCATCTGTCTAACCCAGGAAGAAGTACAGTGCCACCTACAAAAAATCTAAATAGACAAATTGCCAGGTCCAGATGGCATTCACCCCCGTGTTCTAAAGGAATTAAAGGAGTACTCCGGTGCACACTTTTTTCATGTTATCCCGTCCGGGCTGCAAAATAAAAGAAAACGCACTTTATCTTACCTGCCAACGAGCCCCTGGAGCTCCGGTACAGGTGTTCGGTCCCCGGGCTGTATTCTTCTTACTTCCGGTTAGCCCGGCACGTGACACGGAGCTTCAGCCTATCACCGGCCGCAGCGATGTCCCGCCTCGGCCAGTGATAGGCTGACGCTCCGTGTGACGTGCCGGGCTAAACGGAAGTGAGAAGAATACAGCCCGGGGACCGAACACCTGTACCGGAGCTCCGGGGGCTCGTTGGCAGGTAAGATAAAGTGCGTTTTCTTTTATTTTGCAGGCCGGACGGGATAACATGAAAAAAGTGTGCACCGGAGTACTCCTTTAAGTAATGTGATAGACAGACCCCTATTTTTAATATTCAGGACTCTATAGTAACAGGGACTGTTCCCTAGGACTGGCGCATGGCAAATGTGGTGGCAATATTTAAAAAGGGGTCAAAAGGTGACCCCGGGAATTATAGGCCTGTTCTTCCATTGTATGTAAATTGTTTGAGGGTTTTCTAAGAGATGCTAATTTGGAGTATCTTGATAAAAATAAATGTATCAGCATGGGTTTATGAGGGATCGGTCCTGTCAAACTAACCTGATCAGCTTTTATCAGGAGGTGAGCTCCAGACTGGACCAAGGGGAATCGCTAGATGTCGTATATCTCGATTCTTCCAAAGCATCTGCTAAAAGGTTGGTGCATAAAATGAGAAGGATGGGGCTGAGGGAGAATGTGTACAAGTGGGTAAGTAACTGGCTCAGTGATAGGAAACAGAGGGTGTTTATTAATGGTACTTATTCTGATTGGGTGACTGTTACTAGTGGGGTACCACAGGGGTCCGTCTTGGGTCCTGTTCTGTTTAATATATTTATTACTGACCTTGTAGAGGGGTTGAATAATAAAGTAGCAATCTTTGCAGATGATACTAAACTCTGTAAAGCGGTAAACACAATAGAGGACAGTGCACTGTTATAAATGGACCTGGACAGGTTGGAGGTTTAGGCTGGGAAGTGGCAGATGAGGTTCAAAACTGATAAATGTAAGGTAATGCACATGGGGAAGAAAAATCCGGGCTGGGATTATGTATTAAATGGGAGAACACTTGGGACGACTGATGTGGAAAACGACTTAGGAGTCTTAGTTAATAGTAAATTTAGCGGTGGTGACCAGTGTCGGGCAGCTGCTGCCAGGGCAAATAAAATCATGGGGTGCATCAATAGGGGCATAGATGCCCACGACAAGGAAATAATTCTACCGCTGTACAAATCACTAGTCAGACCACAAATAGAATACTGTGCACAGTACTGGTCAGACCACACATAGAATACTGTGTACAGTACTGGTCAGACCACACATAGAATACTGTGTACAGTACTGGGCACCAGTGTACAAGAAAGATATAGTGGAGCTGGAGAGGGTTCAAAGATGGGCAACCAGAGTAATACGAGAAATGGGAGGACTACAGCACCCAGAAAGATTATCAGAATTGGGGTTATTTAGTTTAGAAAAAGAAGGCTTAGGGGAGACCTAATAACTATGTATAAATATATCAGGGGACCGTACAGAGATCTCTCCCATGATCTATATATACCCAGGACTGTATCTATAACAAGGGGGGTCTCCTCTACATCTAGAGGAAAGAAGGTTTCTACACCAGAACAGACGGGGGTTCTTTACTGTAAGAGCAGTGATACCATGGAACTCTCTTCCAGAGGAGGAGGTCATGGGGAACTCTGTAAAAGAGTTCAAAAGGGCCCTGGATACATTTTTGGAGAGTAATAACATTGCTGGTTATGTATACTAGATTTAAAGGTGTGGTGGCCCAGTATGGGAGGTGTTACCCCATACCCTTGCTGGAGGGGCAAGCTGTGCATAACTAGCTTGCCCCCTGACTGGTGAGCAGTTAAGGGGTTAAGAAATATACAGACAAGGTTTTTAGCCCCCTCCCCCGCCTGTAAAAACTTGTTGGTAACTATAGTGGTATGTCCCATGGGTGGGGGGGAAGGAGTGCACCAATCAGGGGTTTAATAGTTTCCCGGGCTTTCAGGGGCCCTCCCCTGGGTATTTATAGCTGTGGTGCCTCCCTTCCCCCCTCAATCTGCCCAGGACCCGGAGTTTTGACTGCTGGCTGGTATGTGTCTTCCTTTTATATGTGGCCTGGATGGAGCAGGAGGGTGAGGGCTGGCATGCTCCCTTATAGCTGAGCTGGCCTCCCCTCCTGTTGCACCTGAGGCGGGTTTGGGAGGCTGGCGGACCTCTCACAGTCCCGCTCTCCTACCCACTATAGTCCCTGTGAGCCCTGTCCCGCCCGTTCCTTTTGCCCTCTTCCCTGCCCGGGGCCGAAGCCCTCTCCCCTGCCTGTGCCTGTATCCCTCCTTATGGGCATACTCCTTATGAGCATGCTCTGCTGTTTTCCTTGTCCCCCACCTGTCCCCCTCCGTCTCTTTTTCCTCTTTGCGGTCCCCCCCGTCTCTCCCTCCCCCCTGTTCCCCCCCTGGCTCTGGAGGCAGCGGCCCCTTGGGGCTGCCGCTGTTTTAGCTCCCTATGTGCACATGGACGCTTATTAACGTCCATTTGCGCTCCTTCAGATATAATGCGCGCTCACAAGGTGAGCGCGCGTTATATCCGTTGGGTCCCGGTTGCTCTTAGCAACCAGGACCCATGCTACGCCGGACATCGCTGATCAGGCAGATGTCCGGCATTACATCTTTAGACGCGGCGATCTAAGTTCATCGCCGCGTCTGAAGATGTACTTTCAAGCATCCCGGCTGCTCAGTCGGGCTGACCGGGACAATCGCGATCTAATCGCGTTGTCCCGATCAGCTGGGACGCAGCAGGAATGTCACTTGCCTGCCTCCTGCGCGTCTGCTCGTTGATTGATTGCTCCAAGCCTGAAATTCAGGCTTGAGCAATCGATCGTTGATGGCACCGATCATTGCCATGTTAATACATGGCAAGTGATCAGTGTTAGGAGCAGTGTGTGCAGGGTTATGGCTCCTATGGAGCTATAACAGTGCAAAAAAAAAAAAAAAAGAATTAAGTCAATAAAGGTCATTTAACCCTTCAATAATAAAAGTTTGGTTTGCCCCCTTTTCCCCATCCCAAAAAAAATAAATAAATAAATAAATGATACAAAAAAAAAAAAAAAAAAAAAATAGATGTGTGTATATATATATATATATATATATATATGAAAATAATAATACAAAAATAAAAAAAATCGATAAATAAATAAATAAAAGTGTATATATGTGTATGTATGTATATATAGGTATAACTAAAAAAAATAAATAAATAAATAAAAAATAAAAAATGTGTGTTGCAGACATGCATGTATGTGGTATCTCCTCATGCGTGCATGTCTGGGGTATAACAATATGTCGTCGTTTGAAGTGTTCCGTCTATGGCGTGCACGCAAATATAAATAAATGAATAATTCAAATAAAATAATTTTAAATTAAAAGAAATAAATAAATATTACATTTCATTATACACGTGATATACATAATAAATAATATTGGTAATTTAATGCACATATTGCATTTCTGTTTAGCATATTCGGTCAATTTTTCTACTGTATGTATTAATAAACGGCGTTCACAAAAAAAAAAAAAATAATAATAATTTAATAAACAAATAAAAAAAAATAAATAAATAAAAAATCAATCCGAGAAAATGGCCCGGTTTGGTTGGTTGTTGGTGTGGTTTGGTTTCCCAGTGGTGCTGCTGGGTGGTTTAGCCCTAGGGTGCTTGCTTCGGCAGCTCATGTTCTGGACTTGTAACGATACTGTGTGGGTTGGCTTGGCCCCTGCGCTTGGTAGCGCTCTAATTTGGTGTTACTTTTCTTCTTTTCTGGGGTGCTTTGAGTGATCGTGGCGTGTTGTCGGTCTGACATTCGGGGAGTTGTCACTGATATTACTCTTGCGGATTTCTTCTTGTGTTCGGCTTGTTGTGCCTAGTGCTTCGCTGTTTGGAGTTACTATTTATTTTGGGGTTGTGCTCCCTGGGGTCGGTATTGGGTGTTGACGCTTTGTCTCGTTTTTCTCTGGCAGTGGTTCCGGAGGTTGCTCCCTTGGGCGGAGTCGGAAGGTTTGCCTGTGTGGCTGGCCCGTGGGTCATCGTGGAGTTTGGTGTGTATTTCTTGGTCCGCTTTGGTAGCTCCTGCGACTTGGTCACACTCACGGTAAAGCGTTTGCGAGTGGTTGGTGGTGTGGTGGCCGGGATTTCTACAGTGGAGGGGGGTCCCGGAGGTTCCAAATGTGTCTGTGGATAGGGGATTTGTTTTTGGTACCTGGAATGCCCTTTGTAGTAACCTTCCGGGCTCTGATGTTTATTCCTATTTCTTTTTCATATGATGTGATGACGGAAGTTGACTGCTGTGTCACCTCTCCAAGGAGGTTCAAGATTTGGGCTGTGTTCTCTGTGCATCCAAATAACATTCTTAGTACATGACGCCGGGTATCTTCACCTATTCATGTGAATCACCTTCTATTCAAAAAAAGGAGAAAACAGGTGGGTGGCTTTCCCATTGTGCTGCGACCCAGTGGGGTGCGGTTGGCGCATGGCGGGGGGTAATTTTTTCTTTCTACTTTGCGGTTGGTGGGATGTTGGTGCGTACCTAGGGGCAGGGCCCGCGAGTGGGTGGCCTTGCTGTAGGCGAACGGTTTTTCCTATCAGTTTTTGGGTCACTTGGTGGCAGCTGCGGGTCGGATTTTTGGTTGTCGCTTTTGCGTCGTTTTGCTCATCCGAGGTTTGCGCTGGCTTTTTTTCGGGGCTATGTGGATGGGGCACTTCCTTTATCTTCATCTGGGACTGGGGTGTCTGTTTTTTGGGTGCCTATTTTGTGCAATTTGCAACACAGTAATAAAATAAAAAATAAAAAAAAAATAAAAAAATAATAAAAATTAAAGGCCCCCTTTTTTGTCCGAGACTGCTTCGGCGATCCAGGTAGCGCAGCTTGTGCTGCATGGGGGTCAGCGAATGACAGTTTTTTCGGGTTGTCGTCCTATTGCTTGACGGGGCAGCTGTGGGGCGCCCCCCCCCTTTTTTCTTTTTTGCTCCACGCCCCCGATTATTCAGTTTCGAGTTTTTTGTCTGTTTTGGGTTTTGCTTTTCTTTGATAGGATGGGGTGTTGTGAGTTTGAGATTCGCCCTCTTTTGTATCGGGGCCGGCGGAGATGGCTTGGTTTCCGGAGAGGGTAGCGCAGCGCGTGGGGCGCTGGTGATCTGCATGTTGCGTTGCTATTTTCGCCCAGTTTGATGTTTCCCATATGTGTTATGTTTTGCGAGTGGTTTTCTGCATTGTGGTGCGAGTGCTGCGGCTCTCTTCGATGTATGGGTGAGTCTGAGAGATGTGTTCGCACAAGAGTTATTAAAAAAAAAAAAAAAAGATTAATAAATAAAATGAATGAATACAAATTTATATAAGAAATAGGTCCTGGCGGCAGGTACCTCGGTTTTCCTGGAGAGGAAACGTGTTGGGCGGATTTCCTGGAGAGGAAATGTGTTGGGCGGATTTCCGGATGAGGAAATGTGTTGCGCGGATTTCCTGGAGAGGAAATGTGTTGAGCGGATTTCCTGGAGAGGAAATGTGTTGAGCGGATTTCCTGGAGAGGAAATGTGTTGGGTGTGTCCAGGGGGCTGAAGTGGCCCCAGGTGTTGGCTATCCAGTATCTCTTGGGTGGGGGTCGGAGCCCAGTGTAGGGCTAACTGGTCTCCTCCGTGGCGGTAAGAAGACGGTGAAAGCGGGGTCAACCCGGGGTAGACCTCCACACAGGACAGTGTGGCAGCACCTCTCGGGTTGGCAAGAAGCCAATCGGTGTCTTTGTTACAGTTAAATTGTTATTTATATAAGTAATTTTATAAATAAAGCTGTGGCCGATCCCCACCCATAAAAAGTTGAATTGTTGTTGTGTCAGTTATTATTTAATTAATTATTGTAATAAGGGGGAGGGGTAGTTATAGCCTGCTAGGAGCTAATTGGGTCTCAACAGTCTGGAGGGGCAAGCTGGGCATAACTAGCTTGCCCCCTGACTGGTGAGCACTTAAGGGGTTAAGAAATATACAGACAAGGTTTTTAGCCCCCTCCCCCGCCTGTAAAAACTTGTTGGTAACTATAGTGGTATGTCCCATGGGTGGGGGGGAAGGAGTGCACCAATCAGGGGTTTAATAGTTTCCCGGGCTTTCAGGGGCCCTCCCCTGGGTAT
Source organism: Hyla sarda (assembly GCF_029499605.1). NCBI lineage: Eukaryota > Metazoa > Chordata > Amphibia > Anura > Hylidae > Hyla > Hyla sarda. The sequence continues at coordinate 485,329,018 of NC_079190.1, read as the reverse complement.
TTATAGCTGTGGTGCCTCCCTTCCCCCCTCAATCTGCCCAGGACCCGGAGTTTTGCCCTCCCTCCCTCCCTTTTTTGTATCTCTGTTTATTGTAAGTCACAGCTTGGCGGTAAGAAGACGGTGAAAGCGGGGTCAACCCGGGGTAGACCTCCACACAGGACAGTGTGGCAGCACCTGTTATGTCATGTGATTGTTCCCCAGGAGGTACTAGTGACCAGGTGATCCCAGGGGTGACCTATTGGCTCCCTGCTAGTCTCCCCATATAAGCCCTGGGTGGAGCTTCTCTCTCTTGCTTCCTGCTGAGGTCCAGTGCAGTCATCTAGTGTGTGTGTCCAGAGTGTTGGAGGCGTCAAAGTCCAGTCCTGCAGCCACCATCAAGTCAAGTAAGATAAAGTCACAGCTTTATGAGTCAAGTCAAGTCAGTCACTGTCATCTGTCAAGTCAGCGTGGTCTTGCAAGTACATAGAAAGAAAAGATCAGCTCACTGAATATTTCCAGCGTGACAGGAAAACCAGCACAACCTCCCTTGTGGAAGCACGCAAGCAGACACTGGAGCCGAGTCTCCAGGTGGGGATATCAGCAAGAAATAAAGGTAAACTTCCCATGGGTGGGGGGGAAGGAGTGCACCAATCAGGGGTTTAATAGTTTCCCGGGCTTTCAGGGGCCCTCCCCTGGGTATTTATAGCTGTGGTGCCTCCCTTCCCCCCTCAATCTGCCCAGGACCCGGAGTTTTGCCCTCCCTCCCTTTTTTGTATCTCTGTTTATTGTAAGTCACAGCTTGGCGGTAAGAAGACGGTGAAAGCGGGGTCAACCCGGGGTAGACCTCCACACAGGACAGTGTGGCAGCACCTGTTATGTCATGTGATTGTTCCCCAGGAGGTACTAGTGACCAGGTGATCCCAGGGGTGACCTATTGGCTCCCTGCTAGTCTCCCCCATATAAGCCCTGGGTGGAGCTTCTCTCTCTTGCTTCCTGCTGAGGTCCAGTGCAGTCATGCCTAGTGTGTGTGTCCAGAGTGTTGGAGGCGTCAAAGTCCAGTCCTGCAGCCACCATCAAGTCAAGTAAGATAAAGTCACAGCTTTATGAGTCAAGTCAAGTCAGTCCCTGTCATCTGTCAAGTCAGCGTGGTCTTGCAAGTACATAGAAAGAAAAGATCAGCTCACTGAATATTTCCAGCGTGACAGGAAAACCAGCACAACCTCCCTTGTGGAAGCACGCAAGCAGACACTGGAGCCGAGTCTCCAGGTGGGGATATCAGCAAGAAATAAAGGTAAACTTCTGGCTCCCAGCAGGTAAAAATCCAAGGTTTAATAAAACATAGTTAAAATCCAAGTATAACCAAACAATAGGGTAAAAATGAAATACAAACAAAATGCACCAATGTGTTTCGACTTGTTAACAAATCTTAGTCATCAGTCTTAGCCATGACTAAGACTAGTTAACAAGTCAAAACGCGTTGGTGCATTTCGTTTGTATTTTATTTTTACCCTATTGTTTTGTTACACTTTTAACTATGTTGGAATAAACCTTGGATTTTTACCTGCTGGGAGCTGGAAGTTTACCTTTTTTTCTTGCTGAAGTCAGCGTAGTCTGCATTCAACAGTCCTTAAGGTCTCTGTGTCACTGGTCACCTCCTTGAGCCCTGGCTGAACTGTATAGACTTTACCAACTGTCTACCCTCGGTAAAGCTACCATTATCTGGAACTTGGCATTGGAGTCTTTATTGCCCCCCATGCCTAGCCCAGGATCCAGCGGTATACCTTCTGGCGGTTTTAGGCTAAACTACGCCCTGGCGTCACGAATACAAGAGGTTAATGCCATCTGCCCCTAGGGTAACAACATCTGCCCTCATCACATCCCGCTATCACATAAGGACAGAACATTGATCCAGGGATTTATTCTGATGCCATATTTGGAGTCGGGAAGGAATTTTTACCTCTAGTATGAGTTTTTTTTTTTTGCCTTCCTCTGGATCAACTCTGGATTCATTAGGGATATAGGTTGAACTTGAAGGACTCTGGTCTTTTTTCAACCTTATGAAATATCTTACTATGTTAATATGTTACTTTGCTCACTTGTTCTGACATCCAGTGCTCAGGAAGGGGTGTGTTTAAGGCAAGCACTGAGTCTGCCCTCACTCACCATGCATTCACTCCCTCCCTGAATCTGCTGTTCTGGGTCTCTTCATCCAATCACTGAAGGCTTCTCTGTAACCCCCTGTTCTCTTGTTTTAACAGACAAAACAGGATTGAGCACAGAGGAGTGCTAGTTCCACCCTCACTTTCTAGACTTTGTCCCTGCCTGTGCTTTAGCTGGGACAAAGATGATGCCGCAGCCGGACAGGATTACGTTCTGGATGGTATGAGGACTCCTAGTGTTTTTTTTTTTTTTTTTTACAAGCCATGATTTCTATAAAATGGAGAAACATTTTCTTATAAAGTGTATTAGAAAGGTAAATTTTTTTGCCAAGATTTATAACATAAATTTTTTTTTAATCTGACAATGCCCATAAAAATTTTAGTGGTTCAGTGATTTTACACTTGGTAAAAAATGATCCTGCTTGCAGTGATGTCAGGTTTAAAGAGTACTGAATCTGAAGGAAGGCTGAGTTCACATTACGATTTATCTATACATGAACCGGATACGACTGGGGCTATGCTGCGGTTTTAGGTCTGGTAAAAAAACGAATATGGGGCAAAAATGAGCCGACCGGAGTTTGACTCCGGTCGGCTCATTGAAATGAATTAGATTCGGGCCAGGTCTGGCTGGGATACAGGAGTGCCCGGTTTTTGTACCCCCCCAGCCGTATCCGGTTCCTGTATAGTTAAATCGTAGTGTGAACCCAGCCAAAGCCAATGTGGAATGAAGTATTATGAATTAAGCAGGTCTGTGAGAGTGTCCTGTCAGGAGAATAGAATACTGAAACAGTATTATAGTTCATTATAGTCAAACTCTTGTTAACATGGTACTTCCAGTGGCTTTCTAGTAACAGTGCACGCTAGTATAAATGCAACCATTAAAGGGGTACTCCGCCCCTAGACATATTATCCCCTATGCAAAGGATAGGTATAAGATGTCTGATCGTGGGGGTCCCGCCGCTAGGGTCCCTCGTGATCTTCCTGCTGCACCCCGCGTTCGTTTAGAGTGTCAGGTGCAGTGCCGGAGGCTCGTGACATCATGGCAACGCCCTGCTTGTGACATCACGGCTACACCCCCTCAATGCAAGTCTATGGGAGGGGGCGTGACGCCCGTCACGCCCCCTCCCATAGACTTGCATTGAGGGGGCATGGCCGTGACGTCACAAGCAGACGTAACCGTGACGTCACGAGCCTCTGCCCCGCATCGCCAGTCATCTGGCATCCAGATGACTGGGGTGCAGGCGAGATCACAGGGGTCCCAAGCGACGGGACTCCCTAGATCAGACATCTTATCCCCTATTCTTTGGATAGGTGATAAGATGTCTGTCACGATTCGGCAGGCTGGAGGTGGATCCTCTGTGTCAGCGAGGGATTGGCGTGGACCGTGCCGGTGGACCGGTTCTAAGTGGCTACTGGTGTTCACCAGAGCCCGCCGCAAAGCGGGATGGTCTTGCTGCGGCGGTAGCAACCAGGTCGTATCCACTAGCAACGGCTCAACCTCGCTGACTGCTGAGAAGGCGTGGGACAGAAGGACTAGGCAGAGGCAAGGTCAGACGTAGCAGAAGGTCGGGGCAGGCGGCAAGGTTCGTAGTCAATATGGATAGCAGGAGATCAGGTAACACAGGCTTGGACAACACTAAACGCTTTCACTGGCACAAGGCAACAAGATCCGGCAAGGAAGTGCAGGGGAAGTGATGTGATATAGCCAGGGAGCAGGTGGAAGCTAATCAGGCTAATTGGGCCAGGCACCAATCATTGGTGCACTGGCCCTTTAAATCTCAGAGAGCTGGCGCGCGCGCGCCCTAGAGAGCGGAGCCGCGCGCGCCAGCACATGACAGCCGGGGACCGGGACGGGTAAGTGACTTGGAATGCGATTCGCGAGCGGGCGCGTCCCGCTATGCGAATCGCATCCCCGCCGGCAATGTCAATGCAGCGCTCCCGGTCAGCGGGTCTGACCGGGGCGCTGCAGGGAGAGAAACGCCGTGAGCGCTCCGGGGAGGAGCGGGGACCTGGAGCGCTCGGCGTAACAATGTCTAGGGGGGGGGGGGTACCCCTTTAAGTCTTTGTGCCTCATCTGAGAACTGTAACCCTCAAAACTGCTGTGCCACTGTGCGTAGAGAAGTGTTTAAGTCAATCTGTTTTGTTTGAATTACATTGACCTTCTACCATTTTCTTTAACGGGAACCATGTGAGAGAGTAAAACTCGTGTTACTTGTAGGCTTAGTCTAACTGTCTTTTTCCAGTGCAGGCCAATGCACGTGTTACGCCGAGCGCTCCGGGTCCCCGCTCCTCCCCGGAGCGCTCGCTTCACTCTCCCCGCGGCAGCGCTCCGGTCACGTCCTCTGACCCGGGGCGCTGCGATTCCGCTGCCAGCCGGGATGCGATTCGCGATGCGGGTAGCGCCCGCTCGCGATGCGCACCCCGGCTCCCCTACCTGACTCGCTCTCCGTCTGTTCTGTCCCGGCGCGCGCGGCCCCGCTCCCTAGGGCGCGCGCGCGCCGGGTCTCTGCGATTTAAAGGGCCACTGCGCCGCTGATTGGCGCAGTGGTTCCAATTAGTGTGTTCACCTGTGCACTTCCCTATATCACCTCACTTCCCCTGCACTCCCTTGCCGGATCTTGTTGCCTTAGTGCCAGTGAAAGCGTTCCTTGTGTGTTCCTTGCCTGTGTTTCCAGACCTTCTGCCGTTGCCCCTGACTACGATCCTTGCTGCCTGCCCCGACCTTCTGCTACGTCCGACCTTGCTTTTGCCTACTCCCTTGTACCGCGCCTATCTTCAGCAGCCAGAGAGGTGAGCCGTTGCTAGTGGATACGACCTGGTCACTACCGCCGCAGCAAGACCATCCCGCTTTGCGGCGGGCTCTGGTGAAAACCAGTAGTGGCTTAGAACCGGTCCACTAGCACGGTCCACGCCAATCCCTCTCTGGCACAGAGGATCCACTACCTGCCAGCCGGCATCGTGACAGCACGATCACAAGTAGTGTGTACACCACCGGTGGGACCCCCGATATTACGGAAATGAGGGCTACCTTTTAGCTATTGTGTGATCTTATCCAACTGAACAGAGGTGGAGAGTTGACATGGCTCTCTCTATTGAAGTCAAAGGAAGTCACTGGTTAGACTGTCTCAGTAATTCCCATAGACCTAAGTAGAGAAAGCTACAAGCATATTTGATCTAGGATACTGTGCTATAGGTGTCAGAGATGAAATAGGTGTCCTAACCAGGGCTGGGCGGTATACCGGTTCATACCGAATACTGAAATTTTTGGGCTGCACGATATGAATTTTCCCCCATACCGCAATACCGGTTGGGCCCCTCCCCCTTGGGAATGAATTATCAGCCCACGCTGTCCCCACATCAGGGAACTAATCATATGCGACCCGCCAGCACTGTTCTGACCCCCCCTCCCCCCACCAAATCATGTGACCCGCCAGTGCTGTTCTTCCCCCACTCCCCCCACCAAATCATGTGACCCACCAGCGCTGTTCTGCTCCCCCACACCAAATCATGATACCCGCCAGCACTGTTCTACTCCCCCCCCCCCAATTAATTATTAGCCCAGCAGGGTACTACTCACATATGTCACCCGCAAGCACTGCCCTCCTCCTCTTTGTTGGGGGCCACCAGCGCTGGAACTTTATACTGTACGCCAGTGGTCTCCAACCTGCGGAACTCCAGCTGTTGCAAAACTACAACTCCCAGCATGCCCGGACAGCCAACGGCTGTACGGGCATGCTGGGAGTTGTAGTTTTGCAACAGCTGGAGGTCCGCAGGTTAGAGACCACTGCTGTACGCTGTATCCCTATGACCGGGCTGCAAAAGATAAAGAAAATAAACTTTAACTTACCTACGTCGGCCTCACGCTGGGGACGGGAACGTTGGACAGCCGTCAGCCTATTTCCGGCCGCAGCGATGTCCCGCCCCGGCCAGTGATAGGCTGAGCCCACTATCATGTAAGGAGCTCTGTCCGGCTTCTTACATGACAGTGCGTTAAACCTATCACTGGCCGGGGCGGGACATCGCTGCGGCCGGTGATAGGCTGACGGCTGTCCGATCTTCCCGTCCCCAGCGTTAGGTCGACGTTGGGAAGTTAAAGTTTATTTTCTTTATCTTTTGCATCCCGGGCATAGGGATGCTGGGAGTTGTAGTTTTGCAACAGCTGGAGGTCCGCAGATTGAAGACCACTGGCGTACAGTATAGAGTTCCGGCGGCGGCGGCCCCCAACAAAGAGGAGGGGGGCAGTGCTTGCGGGTGACATATGTGAGTTGTACCCTGCTGGGCTGATAATTAATTGGGGGGGAGCAGAACAGCGCTGGCGAGTAACATGATTTGGTGGGGGGGGGGAGCAGAACAGCACTGGCGGGTAACATGATTTGGTGGGGGGGGGAGCAGAACAGCGCTGGCGGGTCACATGATTTGGTGGGTGGGGGTGGTGGTGAAATAAATACAGTTATATACCGTGGAACCGCCATAAGTTACAAAAATACCGTGATACACATATTTGGTCATACCGCCCAGCTCTAGTCCTAACCAGAATAGTTTGCTCTGTTTGTCTTCTTTTTCCTCCTTTCTCTTCCATTACTACACTGTGATATGACAATATACCACGTGACCTATAATGTAAACCTCCTGGGCCAGTAGAGTCGCTGTCGCTTTATCCAGAAGATGTTGTGTTATAGACATATTTATTCCTGAACAGTGAAGACAGACCATAAATCCTGCCCGAACGTCATTTTTCTCGCAACGTGTTGCTCTGTGCATTAAATTTGTCATTTCTTCCTCATCCTCAAGGCAATGCGGCGACTACAGGGTAATTATATCGGTGTAATTAATGTGGCCATAAAGGAGATGGCGGTCGTATATCAGACATACTCACCGCCAACTACAAGATGTTCCGTAGGTAAGAGCCTGACAGGTTCTATTTTATATTTTTAATTTAAGTGTTAGATACTCGGAGTGTGTAGATGATATATTGTGTACATCGCTAGGAAGTTACTGGAGAGCAAAAAGACTGAAAAAAAAAAAAAAAACAACACAATGAGGAATATACAGTATATATTTATATTATACATAAACTGTCATACATAAAAGTACTATACACTCACTGGACACTTTTTAGGTACAAAAATAGCTGATAACTTGCTGAAGTGGATTTAAGTGTGGTGGCTAATGGGGTGGCGTGTATAGTGAATTGACACAGTGTTGTAACAGGAATAGAGTTTGTGACGCCAGAGTAGTGTTAACCTTCACAATCCAAGGATAAGCAGCTTCCTGGGCCAAACGCTGAGGCAATAAGGACCACAGGTGCAGCATTATGGAAAATTACTTTACTTTCAGGAACTTGCATGATAAACAGAACAGTTCAATATATAAAGCAATGTCTGCTGAAGGATGCTTTAGGTATCACAATTTCTTCTAGGCAGTATGGGAATTGTAGTTCTTCTTGACTAACTTCGTGCTTAAAGGAGATCTGTAGCATACATTTTTTTATAATCCCCTGTGCCCGGGCTACAAAAATTAACAAAACAAACTTACCTTCCTACGTTCTCCCGTTGCGCTGTTATTGTTGTCTCGGTCCATGATGGTCTGCTTCCTGGGGATGGTGACTAATACTGCACTCAGCGTATAGCTGGCCGCAGCGATGTCCTGCCTCGGCTGGTGATGGGCTGAGTGCACTGTCATGTAAGGAGCCTGGGCCCTGCCTTCTCCCTGCTGCCCATGCTCCTTACATGACAGTGTGCTCAGCCCATCACCAGCCGAGGCAGGACATGAACTTGACCGATCAGATTGAATTTACTGTGTCTTGATTTAGTAGCTTGAATAAGACTTTAAAGCCAACAAACACTGACTATGCTCTTGACTTAAGGGGGGGGGGGGGGGGTAGAGGAAGCACAATTCTGTGTGTCCCCTATTATATGGGAAGGCCCCTGTCTGGTCCTCTATACTACACCACACAGCCCAGTTGACAAATCCTCCATACTACACCAAATGGGAGAGATCCCCTATACTACACCACACAGGACAGATCCTCTACACTACACCACACAGGACAGATCCTCTATAATACACCACACAGGACAGATCCTCTATACTATACCACACAGGAGAGATCCTCTATACTACACCACACAGGAGAGATCCTCTGTATTGCACCACACAGGACAGATCTTCTATACTACACCACACAGGAGAGATCCTCTATACTACACCACACAGGAGAGATCCTCTATACTACACCACACAGGACAGATCCTCTATACTACACCACACAGGAGAGATCCCCTATACTACACCACACAGGACAGATCCTCTATGCTACACCACACAGGACAGATCCTCTATACTACACCACACAGGAGAGATCCTCTGTACTGCACCACACAGGAGAGATCCTCTATACTACACCACACAGGAGAGATCCTCTATACTACACCACACAGGAGAGATCCTCTACACTTGACCACACAGGAGAGATCCTCTACACTACACCACACAGGAGAGATCCTCTATACTACACCACACAGGAAAGATCCTCTACACTACACCACACAGGACAGATCCTCTATACTACACCACACAGGACAGATCCTCTATACTACACCACAGGACATATCTTCTATACTACACCACACAGGAGAGATCCTCTACACTACACCACACAGGACAGATCCTCTATGCTACAGCACACAGGACAGATCCTCTATGCTACACCACACAGGAGAGATCCTCTGTACTGCACCACTCAGGACAGATCCTCTATACTACACCACACAGGACAGATCCTCTATACTACACCACACAGGAGAGATCCCCTATACTACACCACACAGGACAGATCCTCTATACTGCACCACACAGGAGAGATCCTCCTATACTGCACCACACAGGACAGATCCTCTATACTACACCACACAGGAGAGATCCTCTATACTACACCACACAGGAGAGATCCTCTATACTGCACCACACAGGAGAGATCCTCTATACTACACCACACAGGAGAGATCCTCTATACTACATCACTCAGGAGAGATCCTCTATACTACGCCACACAGGAGAGATCCTCTATACTACACCACACAGGAGAGATCCTCTATACTACACCACACAGGAGAGATCCTCTATACTACACCACACAGGAGAGATCCTCTGTACTGGACCACACAGGAAAGATCCTATGTACTGCACCACACAGGACAGATCCTCTATACTACACTACACAGGAGAGATCCCCTATACTACACCACACAGGACAGATCCTCTATGCTACACCACACAGGACAGATCCTCTATACTGCACCACACAGGGCAGATCCTCTACACTTGACCACACAGGAGAGATCCTCTACACTACACCACACAGGAGAGATCCTCTATACTACACCACACAGGAGAGATCCTCTACACTACACCACACAGGACAGATCCTCTATACTACACCACACAGGACAGATCCTCTATACTACACCACAGGACATATCTTCTATACTACACCACACAGGAGAGATCCTCTACACTACACCACACAGGACAGATCCTCTATGCTACAGCACACAGGACAGATCCTCTATGCTACACCACACAGGAGAGATCCTCTGTACTGCACCACTCAGGACAGATCCTCTATACTACACCACACAGGACAGATCCTCTATACTACACCACACAGGAGAGATCCCCTATACTACACCACACAGGACAGATCCTCTATACTGCACCACACAGGAGAGATCCTCCTATACTGCACCACACAGGACAGATCCTCTATACTACACCACACAGGAGAGATCCTCTATACTACACCACACAGGAGAGATCCTCTATACTGCACCACACAGGAGAGATCCTCTATACTACACCACACAGGAGAGATCCTCTATACTACACCACTCAGGAGAGATCCTCTATACTACGCCACACAGGAGAGATCCTCTATACTACACCACACAGGAGAGATCCTCTATACTACACCACACAGGAGAGATCCTCTATACTACACCACACAGGAGAGATCCTCTGTACTGGACCACACAGGACAGATCCTATGTACTGCACCACACGGGACAGATCCTCTATACTACACCACACAGGAGAGATCCTCTATACTGCACCACACGGGAGAGATCCTCTATACTGCACCACACGGGAGAGATCCTCTATACTGCACCACACGGGAGAGATCCTCTATACTGCACCACACAGGAGAGATCCTCTACACTACACCACACAGGAGAGATCCTCTACACTACACCACACAGGACAGATCCTCTATACTACACCACACAGGTCAGATCCTCTATGCTACACCACACTGGAGAGATCCTCTGTACTGCACCACACAGGAGAGATCCTCTGTACTGCACCACACAGGACAGATCCTCTATACTACACCACACAGGACAGATCCTCTATACTACACCACACAGGACAGATCCTCTATGCTACACCACACAGGAGAGATCCTCTGTACTGCACCACACAGGAGAGATCCTCTGTACTGCACCACACAGGACAGATCCTCTATAATACACCACACAGGACAGATCCTCTATACTACACCACACAGGAGAGATCCCCTATACTAAACCACACAGGACAGATCCTCTATGCTACACCACACAGGACATATCCTCTATACTACACCACACAGGAGAGATCATCTATACTACACCACACAGGACAGATCCTCTACACTTGACCACACAGGAGAGATCCTCTACACTACACCACACATGAGAGATCCTCTATACTACACCACACAGGAGAGATCCTCTACACTACACCACACAGGACAGATCCTCTATACTACACCACACAGGACAGATCCTCTATACTACACCACAGGACATATCCTCTATACTACACCACACAAGAGAGATCCTCTACACTACACCACACAGGACAGATCCTCTATACTACACCACACAGGAGAGATCCTCTACACTACACCACACAGGACAGATCCTCTATACTACACCACACAGGACAGATCCTCTATACTACACCACAGGACATATCCTCTATACTACACCACACAGGAGAGATCCTCTACACTACACCACACAGGACAGATCCTCTATGCTACAGCACACAGGACAGATCCTCTATGCTACACCACACAGGAGAGATCCTCTGTACTGCACCACACAGGACAGATCCTCTGTACTACACCACACAGGACAGATCCTCTATACTACACCACACAGGAGAGATCCTCTACACTACACCACACAGGACAGATCCTCTATGCTACAGCACACACGCCACATCCTCTATGCTACACCACACAGGAGAGATCCTCTGTACTGCACCACGCAGGACAGATCCTCTATACTACACCACACAGGACATATCCTCTATACTGCTCCACACAGGAGAGATCCTCCTATACTGCACCACACAGGACAGATCCTCTATACTGCACCACACAGGAGAGATCCTCTATACTACACCACACAGGAGAGATCCTCTATACTACACCACACAGGAGAGATCCTCTATACTGCACCACACAGGAGAGATCCTCTATACTACACCACACAGGAGAGATCCTCTATACTACACCACACAGGAGAGATCCTCTATACTACACCACACAGGAGAGATCCTCTATACTACACCACACAGGAGAGATCCTCTATACTACACCACACAGGAGAGATCCTCTATACTACACCACACAGGAGAGATCCTATATACTACACCACACACGAGAGATCCTCTGTACTGCACCACACAGGACAGATCCTATGTACTGCTCCACACGGGACAGATCCTCTATACTACACCACACGGGAGAGATCCTCCATACTGCACCACACGGGAGAGATCCTCTATACTGCACCACACGGGAGAGATCCTCTATACTGCACCACACGGGAGAGATCCTCTATACTGCACCACACGGGAGAGATCCTCTATACTGCACCACACGGGAGAGATCCTCTATACTACACCACACAGGAGAGATCCTCTATACTACACCACACAGGACAGATCCTCTATACTACACCACACAGGAGAGATCCTCTATACTACACCACACAGGAGAGATCCCCTATACTACACCACACGGGAGAGATCCTCTATACTGCACCACACGGGAGAGATCCTCTATACTACACCACACAGGACAGATCCTCTATACTACACCACACAGGAGAGATCCTCTATACTACACCACACAGGAGAGATCCTCTACACTACACCACACAGGAGAGATCCTCTACACTACACCACACAGGAGAGATCCTCTATACTACACCACTTTACGGCGGCAGATCCTTTAGAAAAAGCGCCACACTTGTCCATTTGCTGTGTCTGGTAATACAGCTCATTCTCATTCCTCCTCATTTTAGGGAAAAGAACTGAACTGCAGACCAGGGATAAGCCCTGTACGTATGTGGCATGGCTATTGCATTAAAAAATAGATTTATGTATTTTACTGGAAGAAAACATAATCAGTGAATCCAAATCAATACAACATACAGTCAGTATAGCATGGCAGCTCGTAGTTACTAAATCTGTTATGTAGTTTGAATAGTAAATGGACTGACCACTAGAGGGATACTGATAATTCCACACCTCCCCTGCCGCATTTATTACTTCAATTACTTTCATGTCATTCGATGCATCATACAATATTCAGCTCGGACCGCTAACAAATTTTATGAGGGTTTTTTCTTTTTTTGTTAGCATCTGCTGACAAATGATACTGCAGCGTCAGCTTTATTGTGAACTTCAAACACCAAGATATGGAAACCTGGACAATGTAAAGCTATATATCTCCAGCCAGATAGCCTGAGATCTGTATAATTAATGATCACATAGAATTTTATACCAGCTGCACCCGCCAGCGCCTGCTAAATATTATTAAAATGCACGGCAGGTAATTTACAGCTTTTAAGCCATTAATTTTTAATAATCCGCTATATCACACACCGGGCTCTTTAATTTCCTCCATTTAAGACATGCTGTAAAACCTAAAAAGTTTTTAAAAGAAGATGACATTATAGAGGGGTCTTCTGTTTGAAGCCCCTCTCTGTTAGCAACTGCTAATACAACTGCTTACACATCATTACAGGCAGCAAGAGGCTGAAAATCCTAGGCCATATACCTTCAAGAACATCCCAGGGGGTCCGGGCCTTGTCATTCCAGAGGAGCTTACAGCACCACCTCTACTTTCTGGCTGACCAATGCAACCTCATGCTGGCTAATGTGATAATTTTCTTACATCACAACAATCAGTTTGTGGCAATGCAGTTGATCAGCAGATCCTTGCAACCTACGCATTGAATAAATATATGGAGATCAAACAGTTTCCTAGAGTCTGCGCCCACGGTGTATGTATGACCACTGGGCTAGGTAACTAACTATACAGTCATGGCCGTAAATGTTGGCACCCCTGAAATTTTTCAAGAAAATTAAGTATTTCTCACAGAAAAGGATTGCAGTAACACTTGTTTTGCTATACACATGTTTATTCCCTTTGAGTGTATTGAAACTAAACAAAAAAGGGAGGAAAAAAAGCAAATTGGACATAATGTCACCAAACTCCAAAAATGGTCTGGACAAAATTATTGGCACCCTTTCAAAATTGTGGAAAAATAAGAATGTTTCAAGCATGTGATGCTCCTTTAACCTCACCTGGGGCAAGTAACAGGTGTGGGCAATATAAAAATCACACCTGAAAGCAGATAAAAAGGAGAGAAGTTCACTTAGGCTTTGCATTGTGTGTCTGTGCGTGCCACACTAAGCATGGACAACAGAAAGAGGAAAAGAGTCTGAGGACTTGAGAACCAAAATTGTGGAAAAATATCAACAATCTCAAGGTTAAAGGTCCATCTCCAGAGATCTAGATTTGCCTTTGTCCACAGTGCGCAACATTATCAAGAAGTTTGCAACCCATGACACTGTAGCTAATCTCCCTGGCTGTGGACGGAAGAGAAAAATTGATGAAAGGTGTCAACGCAGGATAGTCCGGATGGTGGATAAGCAGCCCCAAACAAATTCCAAAGATAATCAAGCTGTCCTGCAGGCTCAGGGAGCATCAGTGTTAGTGTGAACTATCAATTGACATTTAAATGAAATGAAACGCTATGGCAGGAGACCCAGGAGGACCCCACTGCTGACACGGAGGCATAAAAAAGCAAGACTACATTTTGCCAAAATGAACTTGAGTAACCAAAATCCTTCTAGGACAACGTCTTGTGGACCGATGAGACCAAGATAGAGCTTTTTGGTAAAGCACATCAAAACATGCGTTACTGCAATCCTTTTCTATGAGAAATACTTTATTTTCTTGGAAAATTTCAGGGATGCCAACATTTACGGCCATGACTGTACATTTACTTTTCAAGGTACTCAGCTTAGCAAAGGTATACAGTTACTGTACTGTACTTTCTTAGGTCAGATTTTGTGCTCCTGAGATTTGCCCACTTTTGCCACTTGAACCCCCCCCCCCCCCCCCACATGGTACGGCTTGAAATCCCTGAATTTCCATTTTAAAACATTAGCAAGTTGTTTGAAGCCCCCCCCCCTCCCCGTATCTCCAAATACCACTTTCTTTAAACTTATAGAAACTTAATTCATACAAATTTATATAACTTACAGATCAGTGGTCTACAGAGAAGAAAGGGGGCCCCACAACAAATATCATAATGGGCATCCTACGGTGTATGAGGACAGAAGGGTCTGGTGTTTGTTGCCCTTTGCTTTCCATGACTCATTGGTTAAAGGGGTATTCCGGCTTTTTACATCTTATCCCCTATCCAAAGTATAGGGGATAAGATGTATGATTGCAGGGGTCCCGCTGCTTAGGACCCCCGCGATCTAGGGGCAGCCCCCAAGTGACGTCACGCCACACCCCCTCCATTCATGTCTATGGGATGGAAGGGGCGTGGTGTGAATGGAGGGGGCATGGCGTGATGTTACGTCCTCGTCTTGGAGGCAGCGCCCGGCACAGAATGCTGGGGACCCCCGCGAACTCTGTGCAGCCCCCGACATTCTGTGCCGGGCGCTGCCTCCAAGACGAGGACGTAACATCACGCCATGCCCCCTCCATTCACACCACGCCCCTTCCATCCCATAGACATGAATGGAGGGGGTGGGGCGTGATGTCACTTGAGGGCTGCCTCTAGATCGCGGGGGTCCTTAGCAGCGGGAGCCCTGCGATCAAACATCTTATCCCCTATACTTTGGATAGGGGATAAGATGTATAAAGCCGGAATACCCCTTTAATACACCCTCCATTATTTACTGACAATGCAGTTACTTGGAGAGAAGAGTTCTACACAGTTTCTTTTTTACTTTTTTATCTAAGAGCCGAGGAACGTGCTCTCGAATCACCCAAAGTGCAAGAAAAAGTGCAAACGTGTTACACAAAAAAAAAACGTGCACAAAGGACACAGTTTCTTACCAAAATTTAAAAGCAATTGGACCAACCCCTCTCTCCCAGTGCCCCATAGCAGCCCCATGGTCTGTCACTGTAGTACGTACACCCTTGCTTACAGTACATGTAAACTTGCAAGTTTTACCCCTTTATTGTAATACAACATGGGGCAGTTCATGTCAGTATTAGAGATGAGCGAACTTACAGTAAATTCGATTCGTCACGAACTTCTCGGCTCGGCGGTTGATGACTTTTCCTGCGTAAATTAGTTCAGCCTTCAGGTTCTCCGGTGGGCTGGAAAAGGTAGATACATTCCTAGGAAAGAGTCTCCTAGGACTGTATCCACCTTTTCCAGCCCATCGGAGCACCGGAAAGCTGAACTAATTAATGCAGGAAAAGTCATCAACTGCCTGGCCGAGAAGTTCGTGACGAATCGAATTTACTGTAAGTTCGCTCATCTCTAGTCAGTATGCCAGGGATCTCTTCTTTCTGTTTTGAATATGCAGAAAGGGGCACCAACAAGTAGGGTTGACACCTTTCTTGCCAAAAAAATACTGTCCATACTAATTTGGAAATTAATTAATTATGGGTGACATCATAGGATACACATATGCGGGGGAAATTTTGTCCTATTCTGACCCCTATAACTACTTTATTTCTCCTTATTTGGGCCTGTATGAGGGCATATCTTTTGAGCCCCGATCTGTAGTTTTTAACAGTACCACTTTTGTTTCGATGTGATTTTTTTTTTTTGGGGGGGGGGGGATTTGCAGTTTGTTACTAACTACAACCCCCAGCATGCCCTGATACAGCCTGTGGCTCAGCAGCTGCCCCAATCGAAAACTAAAACTCCCAGCATGTTGGACTATATAGTACTATATAGTGTAGTTCAGTGTTTCCCAACCAGGGGTGCCTCCAGCTGTTGCAAAACTACAACTCCCCCAGCATGTTGGACTATATGGTGTAGGTCAGTGTTTCCCAACCAGGGATGCCTCCAGCTGTTGCAAAACTACAACTCCCATCATGCCTGGACAGCCAACGGCTGTCCAGGCATGCTGGGAGTTGTAGTTTTGCAACAGCTGGAGGCGCTCTGTTTGGGAAAATCTGGTATAGTATATGGTGCAACATTCCGGAAGTTGGAGGATTGGTTGGATAAATACCGGCCATTGTATTGTCAGTATTTTTAATATAAAATTACCGTCAAAGTGGCCAAAATACCAGCAAGGTGGCAACCTTACCAACAAGCCATTTTGCCTTGTCCGGGGTATTTACATACAGGGCTAGAGCCGCAACCTTTGACCCAGGAACCTTTGACCAGGTAAGAGACAACCTAGTGACAACTCTGACCAAAATGCTTTAAAGGGGTACTCTGATGGAAAACTTTTTTATTTTTAAATCAACTGATGCCAGAAAGTTAAACAGATTTGTAAATTACTTCTATTAAAACATTTTAATCCTTCCAGTACTTATTAGCTGCTGAATACTACAGAGGAAATTCTTTTCTTTTTGGAACACAGAGCTCTCTGCTGACATCACGAGCACAGTGCTCTCTGCTGACATCTCTGTCCATTTTAGGAACTGTCCAGAGCAGCATATGTTTACTATGGGGATTTTCTCCTACTCTGGACAATTCTTAAAATGGACAGAGATGTCAGCAGAGAGCACTGTGCTAGTGATGTCAGCAGAGAGCTCTGTGTTCCAAAAAGAAAATAATTCCCTCTGTACTATTCAGCAGCTAATAAGTACTGGAAGGATTCAGTAACTTACAAATCTGTTTAACTTTCTGGCACCATTTGATTTAACAAAAAAAAAAAAAAAAAAAAAAAAATCCACCGGAGTACCCCTTGCTACATTGTGGAGAACATCTCCATGTACCATGAGACTTCCCTCTGCCGGTATATGTTAGAGGGAAAAAGAGGATCAGCCACATTAGATTTCAACAAGTCTGATTCTTTGTACTTGTGGTGACTTGGGGTGAGGGATAAACAGGGGTGTTGCAGGATGGTGTTGCTGGGTATAGATTTAACCCTTAATTGTCGTGATGCCAGGGTGAGGGTTTCTTCAATGTATATATATATATATATATATATATATATATATATATCCTACCGCCACCCGTCCCAGGAACGATAGGGAGGAATAAGGGATTGTCCACAGCCGGAATGGTATTGAACTTGAAATAACTTTACTGCAGCTTTTATGCAGGATGCAATTAACAAATGTCTTTACAAGAGGACCGGAATTTAGGCTCCTCACAGGTTGGCTGGGACCTTGTAGGGAATAAGCTTTGAATCCTTGCTTTACGCTGTTCCACTGAATTTAGAGGTATATTTTAGGTTCAGTAGTCACGTAGGATTTTAGGATGGAGTTGGATTAACTCGCGGTTAGCAAGATGCTGAAGAGACAGGCTTCAGGCCTAAATTGTCTTGTAGGTATGCACAGAGCTGTGTTCTCTGTGTTGGTCCGGAACCCGAGAGAGAGATCATGGGATACAGCGCCCTTATATGTCAAGGGGCAGGCTCAAAGCTTATTGGTTCCCCAAACCTGTCAGTCCTATTATAAAGGATTATGGATATAACACATGACCTAGTCACATGACCCGAAGGTCCTTGACCCCTAGCATAATACAATTATTAGAGATCACATGACCTAAGGTCCTGTACATTACTTACACTATATCAAAACATATTAAATATATACATTTTCAGGAATGTTAGGAGGTGACATGGGGTTATCCCACCAGGAGAGCCCTATCAGCATGAGGAACTCTGACTATGGGGACTTAAAACAAAAGGTACAGGACCGAGTCTAGTACTGGGACACCACATACTAATGGAAGATAAGTCAATGCCGGAGGTTTCCGGCAGCAGTTTTCTCCATTGATAAGACAGCTTGCCAAGCCAAGTGTGCACGTGTACTGTATGTGTTGAGAACAATTGCTGCCCTACTGACATAGTGCTGGATCACAGACATCGAGACAATAGGTCAAATTGATGCAAGAAATGGAATCTGAATACAAAGCCAGACGATCAGTATCAGGTTTGACATAACAATTCCCTAATTCTGCGGCTATGGTTGCAACTAGCAAAAGTGCCATGCGGTGTAAGCTTAAAGGGCTCCTCTTCTGGAATTCTGGAATTTATTTTTTAAATCAACTGGTGCCAGAAAGTTAAACAGATTTGTAAATTACTTCTATTGAAAAAAATGTAATCCTTTCAGTACTTATCAGTTGCTGTATACTCCACAGGAAGTTCTTTTCTTATTGGATTTTTTTCTGTCTGACCACAGTGCTCTCTGCTGACACCTCTGTCCATTTTATGAACTGTCCAGAGCAGGAAAGGTTTGCTATGGGGATTTGCTCCTACTCTGGACAGTTCCTGACATGGACAGAGATGTCAGCAGAGAGCACTGTGGTCAGACAGAAAGGAAATTCAAAAAGAAAAGAACTTCCTCTATACAGCATCTGATAAGTACTGGAAGGATAACATTTTTTAAATAGAAGTAATTTATAAATCTGTTTGACTTTCTGGCATCAGTTGATTTAAAAAAAAAAAATTATCTAGTAGAGTACCCCTTTAAGCTTACACGGCATGGCACATTTGCTAGTTGCAACCATAGCCGCAGAATTAAGATTTTTTTATAGAAGTAATTTACAATTCTGTTTAACTTTCTGGCACCAGTTGATTAAAAAAAGAAAAAAAAAGAAAAAAAAATTCCAACGTAGTACCCCTTTAAAGGGGTTTTCCTAGGGGAAATGGCCTCTTGTTAGAATAGGCAATAGGTCTATGGTACCTGTGAATCCTACCTATCAGATGAACCTGGGGTCTGGGTGTCAGTTTTGGTTGAGTAAAGCTGAGGAGGGGGTGGTCGGAAGAGATAGCTGTCAGCTGAATGAGCTGGAAACTATCTCATGTGGGAACATAGACTGTCAGATAAAATGACCGTATATACTCGAGTGTAAGCCGACCCGAATATAAGCTGAGGCCCCTAATTTCACCCCAAAAACCCAGGAAAAGTTATTGACTCGACTATAAGCCTAGGGTGGGAAATACATCATCCCCCCCCCATGTAATCATCCCCCCGTCATCATCAACGCCTGTCTTCATCCCCCTGTCATCATCCCCCCAACCCCCTCTTCATCATCACCGCCTGTCAATCCAGTGGTCTTCAACCTGCGGATCTCCAGATGTTTCAAAACTACAACTACCAGCATGCCCGGACAGACATTGGCTGTCCGGGAATGCTGGGAGTTGTAGTTTTGAAACATCTGGAGGTCCGCAGGTTGAAGACCACTGAGGCCTTCGTCATCATCCAGACCCCCTTTTGTTTTGTACTCACCTCCCTCGGTGGGAAGGAAGGGTGAGCTGGTCCGGGCCATCTATGCTGCAGGGACCGTCCGGTGGGTATGGTTAGTCGTTCCGGCTGTCGATCTTCACCGGGGGGGCCTCTTCTCCACGCTTCGGGCCCGGCCCTGGACTAGTGACGTTGCCTTGACGACGACGCACAGGGACGTTCATGCGCAACGTCCCTGTACGTCGTCGTCAAGGCAATGTCACTAGTCCGGGGCCGGGCCCGAAGCGCGGAGAAGAGGCCCCCCCGGTGAAGATGGACAGCCTGGAACGACTATCCCTCCCCACTGGAGCATAGATGGCCCGGACCAGCTCACCCTTCCTTCCCCCCGAGGGGAGGTGAGTACAAAACAAAAGGGGTGGTGGGGGGGGGCTGGATGATGATGAAGGCCGCAGTGGTCTTCAACCTGCGGACCTCCAGATGTATCAAAACTACAACTCCCAGCATGCCCGGGCATGCTGGGAGATGTAGTTTTGAAACATCTGGAGGTCTGCACTGAAGGTGGAGAGTTCACTCAAGTATAAGCAGAGGGGGGTGTTTTCAGCAAAATCGTGCTGAAAAACTCGGCTTATACTCGAGTATATACGGTAGTGCAAAAATAACATCTAAAGTAGTTGTGTCCAACTTGAGGTTTGTCAGGACCGATGCTAATTCTGACCAGTCTTTGGATGAACGTCCTCTGGATGTCCAGTGGTTAGTTCTGGAGGGAGTCTTGGGATAATGTCCGCCCGGAGCCTTCTATACATATCTACTGATGCCTGACTCAAGTCTTCCGAGCTGTGAGCTCATGAGGCAACGTGTCCAATGTGGATGTTATCAGTTTCATGAAGTATTTTGAAGCTGATTTTTTCCAGGCTTATCATACAGTATGCGCCAGACTGGCTGAAGTCACTTGTCAGGCTTATGCTAATATCTGAATTCTTTACGGCTCTCGTCGACTTGTTTTGCTCATCTTGTAATTGAGGATGACTTGGTTATGCCATGCACACACATGAACGTTGTCCAAGTCCAAAACAAGGATAGGGCTCTCTTCTTTTCCTGATCGGTAAATATCTGACATATCACATAGTTTCTCAGGTACAAACCCGGAAGATGTAATTATTTTCTGACATTTGACAAGTAGGCATGTCATGACAAGACCACTCATCGTACTGTGCCCGGGCAACCAGGAGCCAGGAAGCCTTCGTAATACACAGTCGCAGCCCTGATCTAATGGCGGAGATCAGAAGAATCACGGATCACCACCTCTTAACCATTTGTATGCACCGATCAGCTCTGATTGTGGCACACAAAGGGGGAGCCTTACAAGGAATACATGTGACACAATCGGGGTCCTTACTTTTTATTAGTAGACACTCCATGGTCCAATTGAAGGTCCCTGCAGATTGGGCATGCTAACTGCTAGTGGGATTCATAAAAAAGGGTCCCCATAGGCATCTTATTGTGGGTTTAAATGGGCCTCTTATTATGGCGTCTGACTTTGCCACCGAGGACAGAAGGGTTGCTGTATATTGCCCTTTGCTTTCCATAACCCATTGGTCAATACCCCCCTCAATTAATTTGCTGACAGTGCAGTTCCCTGGAGAGAGGAGTTCGACACAGTTTCTTATAAATAGAAAAAAGAACGGGTCCAACTAGGATGGGGCCCCCTCGATTCAAGGGCCCCATTGCAGCTGCATGGTCTGCCACTATAGCATGTGTGCCCTTGCTAACTGCATGTGTTGTCTTAGTATACAGAATAAAGTACTAGCATAAAGCATATATAGGACCATTAAAGCAAAAATAAATAAATAAATGATCTTCTATAGAATTGTGACATAAATCACATATAAAAAGTCACAAAACATAACATTTTCATGAAATGTAAAGTACAAAGTCATACAGTAACAGTGCAGAAGTGTGGATAGAATGAATGCCCCCTGACCATCATCTCCCACCCCTCTGTCTCTGCCTTTTGGAGCACCTTTTGCCAACCTGAAGATTCTCCCTTACCATGTTGTCTCTATTAGAATCCCCAATTTTAATAATTATGGTCCTGCCAGTCCTGACCTTACCATGGGTCTAAAACTCTGTAAGGTGGATGCAGGTAACTACCTAAATACATCTGCTTGACCCTTCTATCAAAAGGAGAATGGAGTCCAAGTTCCAGACAACCAAATACATTTTAATCTACTATTGCAACGCGTTTCAAATCTGTACTGGATTCTTCATCAGGCATTAATCCAAACTGACAGCATCATAGATCACTATTATGTCAGTTTGGGTCAATAGACTTATGGTTGGCCGTTACTTATATCCATAATGTGGGGGACAAAACTGCATGTTACGTTTGTGTAAATTGGGCCAAATGTCAAAGCTCCACCTAGAGGCAGTTCCACCCATGCACAATTCTATCATTCAGCTGTGTCCCTGCAGAGCAGATGTCCCCAACCCAGTCCTCAAGGCCCATCAACAGTCCCTGTTATATTGTAATGGAGTAATTTAAAAAACCTGGAATGTTGGTGTTACGCCGAGCGCTCCGGGTCCCTGCTCCTCCCCGGAGCGCTCACGGCGTCTCTCTCCCTGCAGCGCCCCGGTCAGTCCCGCTGACCGGGAGCGCTGCACTGTCATGGCCGTCGGGGATGCGATTCGCACAGCGGGACGCGCCCGCTCGCGAGTCGCATCCCAGGTCACTTACCCGTCCCGGTCCCCTGCTGTCATGTGCTGGCGCGCGCGGCTCCGCTCTCTAGGGCGCGCGCGCGCCAGCTCTCTGAGAGCTCAATGATTGGTGCCTGGCCCAATTAGCTTAATTGGCCTCCACCTGCTCCCTGGCTATATCTGATCACCTCCCCTGCACTCCCTTGCCGGATCTTGTTGCCTTGTGCCAGTGAAAGCGTTTAGTGTTGTCCAAAGCCTGTGTTACCTGAACTCCTGCTATCCATCTTGACTACGAACCTTGCTGCCTGCCCCGACCTTCTGCTACGTCTGACCTTGCCTCTGCCTAGTCCTTCTGTCCCACGCCTTCTCAGCAGTCAGCGAGGTTGAGCCGTTGCTAGTGGATACGACCTGGTTGCTACTGCCGCAGCAAGACCATCCCGCTTTGCGGCGGGCTCTGGTGAACACCAGTAGCCTCTTAGAACCGGTCCACTAGCACGGTCCACGCCAATCCCTCGCTGACACAGAGGATCCACTACCTGTGAGCCGAATCGTGACAGTAGATCCGGCCATGGATCCCGCTGAGGTGTCGCTGCCAAGTCTCGCTGACCTTACCACGGTGGTCGCTCAGCAATCGCAGCAAATTGCCCAACAAGGACAGCAGCTGTCGCAGTTGATCGCCACGTTACAGCAACTTCTGCCTCTGCTACAGCAGCAACCATCTCCTCCGCCAGCTCCTGCACCTCCTCCGCAGCGAGTGGCCGCTCCTAGCCTCCGCTTGTCCCTGCCGGACAAATTTGATAGGGACTCTAGACTCTGCCGTGGATTTTTGTCTTAGTGTTCCCTGCATATGGAGATGATGTCGGACTTGTTTCCTACAGAACGGTCTAAGGTGGCGTTCGTAGTGAGCCTTCTTTCAGGAAAGGCCTTGTCTTGGGCCACACCACTCTGGGACCGCAATGATCCTGCCACAGCCACAGTCCAGTCCTTCTTCGCTGAGGTCCGTAGTGTCTTCGAGGAGCCAGCCCGAGCTTCTTCTGCCGAGACTGCCCTGCTGAACCTGGTCCAGGGAAATTCTTCAGTGGGCGAGTACGCCATCCAATTTCGTACTCTTGCTTCCGAATTATCATGGAATAACGAGGCTCTCTGCGCGACCTTTAAAAAAGGCCTATGCAGTCGCATCAAGGATGTGCTGGCCGCACGAGAGATTCCTGCCAACCTGCAAGAACTTATCCATTTGGCCACCCGCATTGACATGCGTTTTTCTGAGAGACATCAAGAGCTCCGCCAGGAAAAAGACCTAGATCTCTGGGCACCTCTCCCACAGCATCCTTTGCAACCTACGCCTGGGCCTCCCGCCGAGGAGGCCATGCAAGTGGATCGGTCTCGCCTGACCCAGGAAGAGAGGAATCGCCGTAGGGAAGAAAATCTTTGTCTGTACTGTGCCAGTACCGAGCATTTCTTGGTGGATTGCCCTATTCGTCCTCCACGTCTGGGAAACGCACGCACGCACCCAGCTCACGTGGGTGTGGCGTCTCTTGGTTCTAAGTCTGCTTCTCCACGTCTCACGGTGCCCGTGCGGATTTCTCCTTCAGCCAACTCCTCCCTCTCAGCCGTGGCCTGCTTGGACTCTGGTGCCTCTGGGAATTTTATTCTGGATTCTCTGGTGAATAAATTCCGCATCCCGGTGACCCGTCTCGTCAAACCGCTCTACATTTCCGCGGTCAACGGAGTCAGATTGGATTGCACCGTGCGTTACCGCACAGAACCCCTCCTGATGTGTATTGGACCCCATCGCGAAGTGATTGAGCTCTTCGTCCTCCCCAACTGTACCTCTGAGGTCCTCCTCGGTCTGCCATGGCTCCGGCTTCATTCTCCCACCCTTGACTGGACCACCGGGGAGATCAAGAACTGGGACTCTGCCTGCCATAGGAAGTGCCTCTCCCCCCCTCCCAGTCCCGTCAGGCAAGCCTCAGTGCCTCCTCATGACCCCCGTCCTGGTGACACACTGCCCCGTGCCAGGCTTCGCCCCCTGCCCTCCCTCCCCATTCCCACTCCTGCTGTACTGCCTGCCGTTGAGGAAACCCTCCATTCTTTCCCGGTTTCCTCGTCCCAGGTAAAACAGTTGTCGGACAAAAAAAGGGGGAGACCTAAGGGGGGGGTACTGTTACGCCGAGCGCTCCGGGTCCCTGCTCCTCCCCGGAGCGCTCATGGCGTCTCTCTCCCTGCAGCGCCCCGGTCAGTCCCGCTGACCGGGAGCGCTGCACTGTCATGGCCGTCGGGGATGCGATTCGCACAGCGGGACGCGCCCGCTCGCGAGTCGCATCCCAGGTCACTTACCCGTCCCGGTCCCCTGCTGTCATGTGCTGGCGCGCGCGGCTCCGCTCTCTAGGGCGCGCGCGCGCCAGCTCTCTGAGACTTAAAGGGCCAGTGCACCAATGATTGGTGCCTGGCCCAATTAGCTTAATTGGCTTCCACCTGCTCCCTGGCTATATCTGATCACCTCCCCTGCACTCCCTTGCCGGATCTTGTTGCCTTGTGCCAGTGAAAGCGTTTAGTGTTGTCCAAAGCCTGTGTTACCTGAACTCCTGCTATCCATCTTGACTACGAACCTTGCCGCCTGCCCCGACCTTCTGCTACGTCTGACCTTGCCTCTGCCTAGTCCTTCTGTCCCACGCCTTCTCAGCAGTCAGCGAGGTTGAGCCGTTGCTAGTGGATACGACCTGGTTGCTACTGCCGCAGCAAGACCATCCCGCTTTGCGGCGGGCTCTGGTGAACACCAGTAGCCTCTTAGAACCGGTCCACTAGCACGGTCCACGCCAATCCCTCGCTGACACAGAGGATCCACTACCTGTGAGCCGAATCGTGACAGTTGGTGGGCTTTGAGGACCGGATATGCATCTCCGTATGATCAGAATGGAGCATGCACCCCAATAAAGATATATAAAGAAGTTAATCAGGACAGAATGTTGGAACTAATTTTAGGAGCATGAGTCTGTTTTGAGATCTTTTGCCCAGACACATTAATCTTCGCCTAGGGGCATCGGGCCTGTTATTGACATGATGCGTTGAATATTTCCTCACTTTTTATTGTAGAACTGGAATCCTTTGAGGTTCCGGTTTGATGCATTAATTCATTCATTAATAGGTGGAAACTTTTCAGCTGCCAGTAAACAGGAGCATTAGAGTCTACAGCTGGCATGCTCAATACTTCACACATGACTATTTAGCAGTAGTGAGATTCCTCGGCGTCAGCCGCACGTGTCTCTCCTCACTTTCCCGGCACATCCCTCAGTAAGTACATCATTCATGAGGTCTGTACTGACACGGAACCCTTCACGACCTGACTTTCCTGAAGTATCTAGGATACTGAGCAGATTAATAATGGTGTAGACTCTCTCGGTATCCCGAGAAGGTTGCTGGAGATCCGTCACTATGAAGAGTCACCCCTGCCCATTACTTCTACTTACCTTTTGATTTGTTTCTTGAATAGTTCCATCATGGCTAAAGTAATAAGAAGCAGAACGCTATACTGTATTAATGATACTTACTCTACTTATTACTATTTCTATTGTAGGTATTGGAAAACCATTTCCAGCAACTACAAGAATTGGAGGATGTGAAGCAGATCAGGGATGGAATGCAACAGTGGTTTCCAAATTGTAGACCTCAAGCTTTTGCAAAACTCCAACTCCCAGCCAGCATGCCCGGACAGCCGTTGGCCTTTGTGCCACCCTAGGCAAAAGCTGATTTTGCCACCCCATTGACTCTGCCCATTGGCCCGCCCTTTGACATGCCCCAATTTACTTCTGAGGTGACACACTGTAACAAGCCCCCTCCTCATGTAATCTCCTTACTACTGGGGTGACACACTGTAACAAATCCCCTCCTCATGTAATCTCCTTACTATTGGGGTAACACACTGTAACAAGCCCCCTCCTCATGTAATCTCCTTACTACTGGGGTGACACACTGTAATAACCCTCCTACTCGTGTAATCTACTTACTATTGGGGTGACACACTGTAACAAACCTCCCCCTCATGTAATCTCCTTACTACTGGGTTGACACACTGTAATAACCCTCCTCCTCATGTTATCTCCTAACTACTTGGGTAACACACTGTAACAAGCCTCCTCCTCATGTAATCTCCTTACTACTGGGGTGACACACTGTAACAAACCTCCTCCTCATGTAATCTCCTAACTACTGGGGTAACACACTGTAACAAGCCTCCTCCTCATGTAATCTCCTAACTACTGGGGTAACACACTGTAACAAACCTCCTCCTCATGTTATCTTCTTACTACTGGAGTAACACACTATAACAAACCTCCTCCTCATGTAATCTTCTTACTACTGGGGTGATACACTGTAACAAACCCCCTCCTCATGTAATCTCCTTACTACAGGGGTGACACACTGTAACAAACCTCCTCTGCATGTAATCACATTACTACTGGGGTGACACACTGCAACAAACCTCCTCCTCTGCATGTAATCTCCTTACTACTGGGGTGACACACTGTAACAAACCCCCTCCTCATGTAATCCCCTTACTACTGGGATGACACACTGTAACAAACCCCCTCCTCATATAATCCCCTTACTACTGGGATGACACACTGTAACAAACCCCCTCCTCATGTAATCTCCTTACTACTGTGGTGACACACTGTAACAAACCCCCTCCTCATGTAATCTCCTTATTACTGGCGTGACACACTGTAACAAACCCCCTCCCATAAACTTGCATTGAGGGGGCGGGCGTGACGCCCACTCCCATAGACTTGCATTGAGGGGGCGGGCTTGACATAATGAGGGGGAGGGGCTATGAAGTCACAAGCTCCCTAACGCCGGATCCAGTGTTCGGAACAGTGTGTTCCAAAAGCTGAGCAGCGGCGTACCCCTTTTGAATAGAGGCCCTATATACCTGGCAGAATTCAGATGGATGGTAGAATTACATTTATTTATGATTTTGTATCTATAGTTGTGGCGGCTTTAGCATGAAGTTAGTAAATGTCACACAATAGTTTGCTTTCATAATGGCCCTCATTTACTATTCTAAACCCGACTTCTTTTGTCGGGTTTTTCGGGCGCATCTTTGTCTGCGCCATGTCGCAGACATCGTGTGCCAGTCTGCGACACGATGCAACATTTTTTCCCGACGGACCCGATGTGGATTCTCCCAAACCCGAAAAAGGGGCGTAACCCGACATTTCTGAGCTTTCCCACTTATTTGTAAAGGTTTCCAACCCGAATTTGTTGAATTGTTGTGGATTTTTTCCCGACAACTCAGAGGAGTTGGAAACCAAAACCAACAAAACCCAGTGCGACAAACAGGATGCGACATAATAATAAATACCAGGGGAAAAATGCAGTCGGGTAAGAAAGCAACAAAGACTTACAACCCGATTTTCTAAGTAAATGAGGGCCAATGTGTCCTATAATTTACCAGTTGTAAAGGTAAGTAATGTAAGTGAGCTGAATACTTTTTTTTCCGCAGTCATTCAGGAATAGTGCTATGAGTAAGATGTCAAAGCGACTATATAAACTACAGTATATCGGAGAAATGTGAGCTGGCTTTCCTCTGTCACTGTTATCCAGTAAATGGTGCAGTAACATAAGTTATTGGGACTTTGAAGAAAACCAATAACTTGCTGACTATTAGACACGTGAGGTGACTAGTCATAGGTCATGAGGTCGCATTTGACCACTTTATTTGGTACACACATGCCCTTGGAATAAACTTTAAGATCACGGCAATGCAAAGTGACATTAGTTGTCCTAGTCCTTAGTATTTAATGTGTCTCTACACCCTGTTCCAAATTATTATGCAAATTATATTTTTCTCATTTAACTAAATAATTGATGTAAATAACAGTCAACATAATTTTCATGTTATCAACTATTAAGCCTTTAAGGACTCGGGGTTTTTGCCGTTTTTGCACTTTCGTTTTTTTCCTCCTTACCTGTCCTGTAAAAAAAATCATAATTCTTTCAATTTTGCACCTAAAAATCCATATGAGGGCTTATTTTTTTTTTGCGTCACCAATTCTACTTTGTAATCACATCAGTCATATTACCCAAAAATCTACGGTGGAAAAGGAAAAAAATCATTGTACGACAAAATTGAAGAAAAAAACGCCATTTTGTAAATTTTGGTGGCTTCCGTTTCTATGTAGTACATTTTTCGGTAAAAATGACACCTTATCTTTATTCTGTAGGGCAATACGGTTAACATGATACCCTAATTATATAGGTTTGATTTTGTCGCACTTCTGGAAAAAATCATAACTACATGCAGGAAAATTAATACGTTTACATTTATTTAAACATATTAATTTAAAATAACTTTTTTATTTTTCTGCGTATGGGGCAGTATATGGGCTCATTTTTTGTGCCGTGATTTGAAGTCTTTAGCTGTATTATTGTTTTAGCTGTATTATTTTTGTATTGAACTGACTTTTTGATCACTGTTTATTCATTTTTTCATGATATAAATACGCTTTTTTGGACTTTGGAATTTTTTTCGCATACACCATTGACCGTGTGGTTTATTAACGATATATTTTTTATCATTTGGACATTTCCGCATGCGGCGGTACCACAAATGTTTATTTTTATTTACACAGTTTTTTTTTTTTTAAATGGGAAAAGGGGGTGATTCAAACTTTTATTAGGGAAAGGGTTAAATCATCTTTATTAACTTTTTTTTTCACTTCAGATGTGGCGAGCAACTTTGAATGCCATGCGCTATTAGTCACGAGTCGTTGTTAGAGGCCGGGCCCGACCCGCTATGACGCGGGGTCCCGCCGTGGCCCCCAGTTATAGTAAGGGAGCGAACTCAGGGTGCCCTAAGTCCTTAAATGACTAAGAGTACAATTTAAATTTTATTGAACAAACCTCCTAATGATAACAGTTTTTGTTTTTAAAGATAAAAAACGTACAAATTATTAATTATTAACTTTCAAATGATTACGCACCGTAAGTTTCAAAACACTTTATAGGTTATAAAGGTCATTTGTTGTGTTTGCACCATATTTACTGAAATCAAAGGCTATTTCAATTAAACTTTTAACAACATTTTCACTTTTTAAACATTTTAACAGGTCACGTTACATTTTAACATAGGGCCCCTTATTTGATAGCAGCTTCACAAGTCTTGCATCCATTGAACTATTGAGTTTTTGGACAGTTTTTGCTTGAATTTGTTAGCAAGATGTCAGAATAACCTCCCAGAGCTGCTGTTTGGATGTAAACTGCCTCCCACCCTCATAGATCTTTTGCTTGAGGATGCTCCAAAGGTTCTCAATAGTATTGAGATCAGGGGAGGATGGAGGCCACACCATGACTTTCTCTCCTTTTATCCCCATAGCAGCCACTGATGCAGAGGTATTCTTTGCAGCATGAGATGGTGCATTGTCATGCATGAAGATGATTTTATTACAGAAAGCATAGTTCTTCCTTCTGTACCAGAGAAGAAAGTGGTCAGTCAGAAACTCCACATACTTTGCAGAGGTCATCTTTACACCTTCGGGGACCCTAAAGGGGCCAACTAGCTCTCTTCCCTTGATTCCAGGCCAAAACATGATTCCACCACCGCCTTGCTGATGTCGCAGCTTACAGAGTTGCTGTCCACCAACCATCCACTTCTCCACCCATCTGGACCATCTAGGGTTGCACGGCACTCATCAGTGAACAGAACTGTTTGAAAATGAGTCTTCATGTATTTTTCTGCCCAATGCAGTCATTTCTGCTTGTGAGCATTGGTTAGTGGTGGCAGAATAGAAGGTTTATGCACAATTGCAAGACTCTGGAAGACTCTACTCCTTGATGTCCGTGGGACTCCAGAGGCACCAGCAGCTTCAAATATCTGTTTGCTGCTATGTAATGGTATTTCAGCAACTGTTTTCTTGCTCCAATGCATGGATATGGCAGAAATCTTCCTCAATGTGCCATCTGTGCTCTGAATCAGCCACAAATCTCTTAATAGTGCGATGATCACGCTTAACTTTTTGTGAAATATCTAATATTTTCATACCTCGACCAAGGCATTCAACTATTTGACTCTTCTCAGCAGCAGAGAGATCCTTTTTTCTTCCCCATCTTGCTTGAAAATGTTGTGTGCTTAAAGGGGTACTCCGACCCTAGACATCTTGTCTTGCCGCTGGGGACCCCCGCATTCTACCATGTGGCATCCACCTGTAACGGCTTCCAGAACCGCTGGAGCCCTCAGGCTAATACGATCCCGACCACGACCAAGATGTAGCATAGATCCAACTTTCTTTTCACTTGGAACACCTATATACTCATAAAGATAGCCATACATCTTCAAAAGCGGTCAACTGAATGATCTACTGGTCTCTCCACATACAAGAACAGCCAAACATTCACAAGTTCCTCTAATCTAGGGACCCCCCTTATAAAATTCCTATATTTTATTTATTCATCTTAAAACTAAATACCCAAATGAAAACATAACATGGTGTGTTAAAATCACAAAGTGAGGAAGTGATATAGTGATATAGCCTAGTTTATGGGAATTGTCCCTAAGGGGCGTAAGCCCTGAAAGGGTTTTGAGTTATAGATTATTTGACCTTGGAAGCAACCTGGGGAACCTTATGTTTCTTTAAACAATTACAAGTAATGCTGGATAGGCCACTGCCTCACAGCTGTATTAGCAGCTTATCGGAGTACTAAAGAGTTGGGTAGTTGAAATCCAACATGCTCCATTTTTCTTTTCACAGGCATCATCTGTCGGGGGAAAGTTGGGTGGGTCTCATACACTTTAGACCAGTGGTCCCTTACCCAGTCCTCAAGGCCACAAACATTCTAGGTTATTACAGGTACTCCATTGGAATAGAACAGGTAAAAAGTCAAATTCTGGACTATCATTGGGTCTTGAGGACTGGGTTGGGGACCTCTGCTTTAGACAGCAGGACGACGGTCCTGCTGAAGTCAGCGAGTTCAACCAACTTTTGTCTAAAGTGTATAAGGACGTTAAATGGGCACTATCATTAAAAAAAAAATTTCTATTGCACTCCTTATGGTAAATAAAAAAATCTTTCTAATATACTTTGCTTAAAAAATGAAGTTTTCTATGTTTTATTTGTGTTTAAAAAAGCTGCCACTAGGTGTCTCCCTACTTGTTCAGAGCACATTCCCCCCATCTCTTGCACAGACTTTGGACTCCTGCTGGCCTGGCAGAAGTCCAAAAACAGGAAATGCTGAGGTGGGTGTGTGCAGATCATAGCTCATCTAACACTGAACTGCTCTGGGCTGTGTAGCAGAGTGAGGGAGGAAGTTCTCCCCTGTATGGCTTCAGATGATGTCAAGCCTGCTGGGGAACGCCCCTTCCCAGTCTGTGAATCTGACTGAGACTGAGCAGAAAATACAGAGCAATCTCAAGGTAGAAAATAAAAAAAATAATAAAAATAAAGGCAGGGGGTGGTTTAACGGCAAGGGGCAGTGAACTGAGAGGATTATAAAATTGATCAAGTTAATGAGAGGTGCTCTTTAAGAATTCAGTTATAATCAGGTTTATGCACAATTTTCTGTTATAGATATCTTGACATTAGAGAGTTTTCTTAAATGATGAACACTATGAAGAAATGCAAATGGGCTAAAACCATATTTTATGCAGTCAACTAGAAATAGTGCTATGAGTAAGACTTCTAAAAGACTATATAAACATTCAGAGAAAAGTGAGCTGGCTTTCCTCTGTCATTGATATCCTGTTAATAGAGCAGTAATAGAAGTTATTAGCACTTTGAAGATAACCAATAACTTGCTGACTATATGACACGTGAGCTGACTGTGGTTTATGAGGGCTCATTTTACTAGTGATGAGTGACTCTTACTTATCTGCTTGGCAGATTTATGTTGCATAAAAATCCTCCTGAGAACATTTAGTCTGGCAAAGTGAATAGTTATGGGATAAATGTGACGGAGCTCACAAATACATTACACACAGCAACCTGAATGGGCAACGCACCAAACATGAAGAGTAAACATCAAAATGGCCCCCTCTCCGGGGCAGGCCTCCTCACCCCCTGCATTCAAGGGAGACAAGGACAGCAGAACAATATGTGGAGCCTTGCAGCCAAGAAAGCCCCCGGAATGGACAAAATGGGAAAGGAGGGGGCACATGACAGGGGGGGTAGGTAGCGGAGCATAGGGTTAAGGGTTTTGAGCTAGAGGGACGGTAAGGGGTTAAGGGGGAGGGGCTAGAAAGTGAGGAGCTTAGGGTCTGCAGGAAGAGGAAGAGGAGGGGCCATTCGGGAGAGAGAAACCGTGTCTCGCCCGCCCTGTAAGCTAGCTTTGTTGGTGGGAGGGTGGGATGTTGGATTGAGGTTGGGAATGTTTCGTTCTGTCTCGGCGGCATGAGCTGAAGGGGGATTCGGAGGCATGCTGGAAGGATGGTGGAGGCCCTGGTCATAATGGCCAGGGGGAGCTGGGTTGGGAGCCAGCTAATCATGGGGGTCCCTAACGCAAGGGACAGAGTGGGTCTCCGAAGGTGGTGCCGTTGGGTCAAGTGATGGTCAACCAAGGGCAAAGTAGGAGACAGTCCTTGGATGTGAAGCTGCCTTCAGGTCCCCTTCCAGAATGGTAAGGGTTAGTTATTTTTGGAGGGGAGGTTATGTTAACCCTGTATCAGGTGTTTGAAATGTTATTTAACTTTGTTGTTATTTATTAAAAAGAGTATAAAATGTTATTTATTGTTATTTGTTTAATAAAACGGTTGGTCCGCTGTGTCATTTGAACCATACAAAAGAGTCTGTGGTTATTGGAGGGTGGTAAGTAGAAGGGTTGTCAAGGTGCAAGGGTAGCTTGACTCTACTCTCCCCTAGTCATGTGTTAGCTCACTCCCTTGCATGTAACCTGATAGAAGTATACTGATAGGTGTGATTAGGGTGGCTTTGGGTCTTTATGGGCCCATGTGCACCTGCATAGGCATATATGGTATGCCCATCGTTGCCTACATATTAAGACAGTAGAGAGTACTTGGTCATTTAGTTCCTCTTACTTCCTCTAGGACTGAAGAGAGAGGTAGTGCCTTCAAGACCAGGGCCTTGCCACTCCATGGACCCTGTAGCACTTGCCGTGGCTGCTCTTTTGGTACATCTGCCCCAAAGGACAAACTTTGTGATCACAGTTAATACAAAGCAACACCAATTGATCTTAGTGTTGAACCGGCCTCAATAAACTTGATATATCTTTATGTTGTGGACATCTAAGAAAGCCACCCCAGTATGATAAGGTCACATGCCTAAGGTATATGCTTAAATAACATTTGAGCACCTGGAACATTAGTATTAACTGATGTTCAAGAGAACGCCATAAATAAAACATAGGAATATGCCAATGCCCTGGTGACCCACCCATGAGCTGTTCTTTGGCCACTAATGACATGACAGCCTCCAAGCATAGTGGATCCTTCATCAAAGCTTTAGCTCAATCTACTGTGATTTTTCACATTTCCCACAAGCTTTACTCATTGGCACCAGATGATGTCATATTTCATAGCACAGATCAGAGTTATATGTCCCATCTAAAGGTACTGGTAAGATTCAAAAAGAAGTCCGGAAGAACAACTACAACCTGATATGAAGTCTGCCATCAAAATATTAATAAGGGGCCCAAGACACATCATGCGACCAATCATGGCCTACACTACAGATTCGGGGGGAGATTTATCAAAACCTGTCCAGAGGAAAAGTAGCTGGGTTGCCCATAGCAACCAATCAGATCGCTTCTTTCATTTTCACAGGCCCCTTTAAAAAGGAAAGAAGCCATCTGATTGGTTGCTATGGGCAACTCAGCAACTTTTTCTCTGGACAGGTTTTGATACTAAAATAATTAAGAAAGATCTTTTGGTGTCCTCTCATGCTGCTTAAAGTGGTACTCCACTGGGAAACATTTTTTTTTATCAGCTGGTGCCAGAAAGTTAAACAGATTTGTAAATTACCTCTATTTAAAAATCTTAATCCTTCCAGTACCTATCAGCCGCTGTATGCTCCACAGGAAGTTATTTTCTTTTTGAATTTCCTTTCTGTCTGACCACAGTGCTCTCTGCTGACACCTCTGTCTATTTTAGGAACTGTCCAGAGCAGGAAAGGTTTGCTATGGGGATTTGCTCCTATGCTGGACAGTTCCTAAAATGGACAGAGGTGTCAGCAGAGAGCACTGTGGTCAGAAAAGAACTTCCTGTGGAGCATACAGAAGTTTATAAATACTAGAAGGGTTAAGATTTTTAATAGAAGTAATTTACAAATCTGTTTAACTTTCTGTCATCAGCTGATTAAAAAACAAATTCTAGTGAAGTACCCCTTTAACCCCTTAAGGACGCAGGACGTAAATGTACGTCCTGGTGCGTTGGTACTTAACGCACCAGGACGTACATTTACGTCCTGTCCATAACCGCGGGCATTGGAGTGATGCCCGTGTCATGCGCGGCTGATCCTGGCTGCTGATCGCAGCCAGGGACCCGCCGGCCATGGCCGACGCCCGCGATCTTGCGGGCGTCCGCCATTAACCCCTCAGATGCCGGGATCAATACAGATCCCGACATCTACGGCAGTACGCGATTTCAATGAATGATCGGATCGCCCGCAGCGCTGCTGCGGGGATCCGATCATTCAGAACACCGCACGGAGGTCCCCTCACCTGCCTCTGTCCGGCTCCCGACGTCTTCTGCTCTGAGATCGAGCAAACCAGAGCAGAAGATGACCGATAACACTGATCTGTTCTATGTCCTATGCATAGAACAGATCAGTATAAGCAATCGTGGAATTGCTATGAACAGTCCCCTATGGGGACTATTCATGTGTAAAAAAAAATGTAAAAGTAAAAAAAAAGGGAAAAATCCCCTCCCCCAATAAAAAAGTAAAACGTCCGTTTTTTCCTATTTTACCCCCAAAAAGCGTAAAAAATAAATTTAATAGACATATTTGGTATCGCCGCATGCGTAAATGTCCGAACTATTAAATAAAATGTTAATGATCCTGTACGGTGAACGGCGTGAACGTAAAAAAAAAAAAGTCCAAAATTGCTACTTTTTTAATAAATTTTATTTAAAAAAAATTATAAAAAATGTATTAAAAGTTTTTTATATGCAAATGTGGTATAAAAAAATAGAACAGATCATGGCGCAAAAAATGAGCCCTCATACCGCCGCTTATACGGAAAAATAAAAAAG